>NW_028280879.1:130000-430000 GCF_059751285.1 Brachycentrus maculatus | reverse complement strand
ACAAAACGCTCAACCCTAAAATGTTATACTCATCGACCTGTAGAACGAGCTGGCTCGAGCACATCCAGACATTAAGACTGCTCATAGAGAAAACAACAAGTGAATAGCTTTTATTGATTATCAAACAGCGTTTGATTCAGTAGAGAATTATCGAGGCACTCCGAAATGCAAGAATAGACTCTGGATATGTACAATTGATCAATTTTATACATGATAATGCAACTATGCCTGCTTAAATTGATGACGACACTAGAACTGAAATAATAAAAGTACAAAAAGGTTGGTGGGTTGTCGATAAGTGTGTAAATAATCCTAATTTTAAAATTATTAATGAACAAATCAGCCTAATATCTTCACCACTGTTATATACTGTCATTGTACATCATTTCTCTTTATGTAAAAGCTTTCATGATGCATAATTGAGAAACAAAGAATTTTTAACCACATTTACATCTACATATGCAAATTCTTAAAAATAGTTAATAATAATACACACATCTGTGTTTATATAAATCCCTGATAATACTTCAGTCACATATTGGAATCAAATAAAAATAACCTTTTATAATATTACCAACTAAGTCTTTAGCTTTAAAACATTAATTCTCTCACAATTGCCATCATCGTCAATAGATTCTTCCTTTTCCAGGAAATAAATAGGATTAATTATACATATGAACCTGCATGTCCCATTACCAGTTGAACACTCGAGTCACGCATTGGAGTCAAATGACACTATAGTATTATAGTATCATCAACATTTGTCTTAAGCTATAAAAAAACATTAATGGTCTCAATACCGTGTCTATGAATTGTTCCTTTCCCTGAAAATGAATACAAGTATACGTACCTACATGCCCCGTTAACTATAGTCGTCTCCCTCCCGTAAATGATTACTGCACATGTTAAAACTATTACCCGAGTACCCAGAAGTGTATAGCTATATATGGACCATCAGTCCGTTTAATCTTCACATTCGTTTGAATATGCCATAACTAGGCGGAACAACTGTCACAAATATTGAACTTTTAACAGTAAAATACAACTGAGTAGACTCAAAAAATCAGTGTTTGATTTAACATTCAACACATAAATTAAATCAAATCTACAAATCAATATCATCACATATACCAGCTTCATCTACGTAGAGATGTCAAAATATGCAAGCGTACAATTAACTCGAGTAAACATTTTAAAAATAATTTGTAAAAAAAACCAGTGGCTTTGTTCAAATTAATATTATCAATTTAGTGTCAGAATTATTTTTACTATGAACCTTGATCGTTAAAACATGATTACATAAACTTATTGTAATTCCATAACGACCAAGATGATACTGCATCGATTCAGATGTGCGGTTTATGCACCGGTGGTTACGAATAAGTGACAAAAAGGAATGAGCAAAGTAAAGACATCATTAGGAAAACAAAATGTTCAGGGTTATAAATGACACGAAAATGTGACATTTCGCGAGACATATTCTATTATTCTTATTAGAATATAGTATTTCATATCTGTGGCTATTATAAAGTTAGATAAAGTGCATTTTAAAAAGAATCCATAAAGAATCTATCAAGTTGTGACAATAACATCAAAATGTCATTCATATGAAATATTTCGAAAAAAAACGCATTAAAAAAAAACGTAATTCAGACAGTGAGAGAGAATAAAAAAGCATTCACAATGAATGATCCATCTATCTACAAGGATCGAACATCGATAATCGATTTAGAAAATATGCATTTTTGACAATGTCATTGAGATGGAATATTTCGAACAAAACCGCATTAATTAATAAAAAAAAACTTAATTCAGCCAGTGAAAGACTATAAAATATAAAAAAAAAACATTTACAATACTTGAACATCCTTGGGGTCCATGTTAGTAGCAACTTTAAAAAAGTAGACCGTCCAGTAGGAAATTTATCGTAGTAATGGCGTACTGGAGAGACTACCATAGATAAATGATTAGAAATTAAGTCGTATTGAATTTTTAATCAAAAAAAAAAAAAAAACAGAAAAGGGTATAAATTCATTAATGAGAAATTTAAAAAGGCGGGACATTCGATAGCCCGCAATTTAATTTTCTTTTTAAACCACTTGGTCAAAAATACCTTGGTTATAATGGTACTTACCATTTAACCAAAATCACTGGTAAACGAGTGGAGGCTTAATAAAATGAAGGTTAGGAGTTTCAAAATATTGATAAATTTTTTTCAATAAATATTCGAAAAAATATTAAATGTATTCTAAATAAAAAAAATATTTTGGGCCGAGACACGTCTGGCCCCTCGCGCAACCGGCCGCTTACTGATTATGGTAACCACTGAATTAAAGATACAACTAATAATTTACCTAAATCAATCCGACTAACCGTTCCACTAATTATGACTTGGCGCAACTCGCTAAAAAAATAATAGAGTTATATTCGTCTTAATTAAACTAAATGGAATATTTACTACCATTCAAACCAGTAAAAACTCTCGAACAAAACTATCAGAAAAGAGATAAGGAGAGACATTAGAAGATATAAAACAGAGCTCATAGAAGAAACGATAGAAAGTAATAAAAATATGAATGTCTCGAAACGAATATGATCTCGAGGAAACTGCAACATGACTGAAATAAAAGATCGAAATGGAATTGTCTGAAGAGGGAAACATTCTTAATGCAAAACTTTACACATCACATATTAACAAAAAACAAAAAATACAGTAGAACAGAAGATTTGCCAGAAGTTGAAATAAACGAAATAGAAAACGGCTTTAAAAGAAATGAAAAATAACAAAGCTCTAGGTGAAGACGAGGTAACGAGTTAATAGAAGCCATAAAAGTACTATTGGACAAATGTCCGGAACGAGGCAGGATACCTAGTGGCTGGCAAAAAGGCTGAGGTAAAAGTTTTATTTAAAAAAGGAGACAGCGACAATCTAGAAAACTATCGACCCGTTGGTTTGCTTTCTCATCTGTACAAGTTGCCAACAAAGATCATAACAAATCACTCAACCCTAAAATGTTATACTCATCAACCTCTAGAACGAACTGGCTCGAGCACATCCAGACATTAAGACTGCTCATAGAGAAAACAACAAGTGAATAGCTTTTATTGATTATCAAACAGCGTTTGATTCAGTAGAGAATTATCGAGGCACTCCGAAATGCAAGAATAGACTCTGGATATGTACAATTGATCAATTTTATACATGATAATGCAACTATGCCTGCTTAAATTGATGACCACACTAGAACTGAAATAATAAAAGTACAAAAAGGTTGGTGGGTTGTCGATAAGTATGTAAATAATCCTAATTTTAAAATTATTAATGAACCAATCAGCCTAATATCTTCACCACTGTTATATACTGTCATTGTACATCATTTCTCTTTATGTAAAAGCTTTCATGATGCATAATTGAGAAACAAAGAATTTTTAACCACATTTACATCTACGTATGCAAATTCTTAAAAATAGTTAATAATAATACACACATCTGTGTTTGTATAAATCCTTGATAATACTTCAGTCACATATTGGAATCAAATAAAAATAACCTTTTATAATATTACCAACAAAGTCTTTAGCTTTAAAACATTAATTCTCTCACAATTGCCATCATCGTCAATAGATTCTTCCCTTCCCAGGAAATAAATAGAATTAATTATACATATGAACCTGCATGTCCCATTACCCGTTGAATACTCGAGTCACGCATTGGAGTCAAATGACACTATAGTATTATAGTATCATCAACATTTGTCTTAAGCTATAAAAAAACATTAATGGTCTCATAATACCGTGTCTATGAATTGTTCCTTTCCCTGAAAATGAATACAAGTATACGTACCTACATGCCCCGTTAACTATAGTCGTCTCCCTCCCGTAAATGATTGCTGCACATGTTAAAACTGTTACCCGAGTACCCAGAAGTGTATAGCTATATATGGACCGTCAGTCCGTTTAATCTTCACATTCGTTTGAATATGCCATAACTAGGCGGAACAACTGTCACAAAATTGACCTTTTAACAGTAAAATACAACTTAGTAGACTCAAAAAATCAGTGTTTGATTTAACATTCAATACATAAATTAAATCAAATCTACAAATCAATATCATCACATATACCAGCTTCATCTACGTAGAGATGTCAAAATATGCAAGCGTACAATTAAATCGAGTAAACATTTTAAAAATAATTTGTAAAAAAAACCAGTGGCTTTGTTCAAATTAATATTATCAATTTAGTGTCAGAATTATTTTTACTATGAACCTTGATCGTTAAAACATGATTACATAAACTTATTGTAATTCCATAACGACCAAGATGATACTGCATCGATTCAGATGTGCGGTTTGTGCACCGGTGGTTACGAATAAGTGACAAAAAAGGAATGAGCAAAGTAAAGACATCATTAGGAAAACAAAATGTTCAGGGTTATAAATGACACGAAAATGTGACAAATAATAGCCACAGATATGAAATACTTATTAGAATATAGTATTTCATATCTGTGGCTATTATAAAGTTAGATAAAGTGCATTTGAAAAAGAATCCATGAAGAATCTATAAAGTTGTGACAATAACATCAAAATGTCATTCATATGAAATATTTCGAAAAAAAACGCATTTAAAAAAAAAAACGTAATTCGTTAAAGTAAACTATTATTCTTATTAGAATATAGTATTTCATATCTGTGGCTATTATAAAGTTAGATAAAGTGCATTTTAAAAAGAATCCATAAAGAATCTATAAAGTTGTGACAATAACATCAAAATGTCATTCATATGAAATATTTCGAAAAAAAACGCATTTAAAAAAAAAAACGTAATTCGTTAAAGTAAACTATTATTCTTATTAGAATATAGTATTTCATATCTGTGGCTATTATAAAGTTAGATAAAGTGCATTTTAAAAAGAATCCATAAAGAATCTATAAAGTTGTGACAATAACATCAAAATGTCATTCATATGAAATATTTCGAAAAAAAACGCATTTAAAAAAAAAAGTAATTCAGACAGTGAAAGAGAATAAAAAAGCATTTACAATGAATGATCCATCTATCTACAAGGATCGAACATCGATAATCGATTTAGAAAATATGCATTTTTGACAATGTCATTGAGATGGAATATTTCGAACAAAACAGCATTACTTAATAAAAAAAACTTAATTCAGCCAGTGAAAGACTATAAAATATTTAAAAAAACCATTTACAATACTTGAACATCCTTGGGGTCCATGTTTGTAACAACTTTGAAATAGTCAACCGTGCAGTAGGAAATTTATCGTAGTAATGGCGTACTGGAGAGACCTGCCATAGATAAGTGATTAGAAATTAAGTCTTATTAAAAAAAAATTAAATTAAAATAAATATTAAATATTTTTTTAAAAGTAAAAAATAGAAAAGGGTATAAATTCATTACTGAGAAATCGATTAAGACGGCCCGCAACTTAATTTTCTTAAAATCCACGTAACATTTAACCAAAATCACTGGTAAACGAGTGGAGGCTTAAAAAATTGTTCTCATTTTTCAATAAATATCCACAAAAAAACAAACTCCAATATGTATTCTAAAAAAAAAATTCGTGTGTGCGGAGACACGTCTGGCCCCTCGCGCAGCCGGTCGCTTACTGATTATGGCAACCACTGAATTAAAATTATGACTTGGCATAACTCGCTAAACGCGCTAAAAAAAATGAATAGCATATGTCTTAATTAAACTAAATGGAATATTTACTATACAAATCATCCAAGCATATTCTCCTACAAGTGCCTCTGAAGATGAAGAAGTGGAGCAACTTTACGAAGATATTGCCAAAGCTAAAAAATCTGAAAAAACAAAGCTAGTTATTATAACCGGTGACTTTAATATCAAATGACACTCTCCAGTTACTCGAAGAACGCAAAACTCTCGATAGGGATTCAAAACAGTATAGACTCTTGAACTAAATTATCAGGAATGGGATAAGAAAAGGCATTAGAAGATATAATAGAGAGCTCATGAAAGGAACGATGGGAAGTAATAAAAATATGAAAGTCGGAAAACAAAAAATACATACAGAACAAAAGATTTGCCAAAAGTTGAAATAAACGAAATAGAAAAATGCTCTAAAACAAATGAAACATAACAAAGCTTCAAGTGAAGATCTTTTAACAAGTGATATGCTTAAGCTGGGGGAAACCATAAAAGTATTATTAAACAAATGCTATTACAGAAAACAACAAGTGAATAGCTTTTCTTGTTAGCAAAGAGCGTTTGATTCAGTTGAAAAGTGGGCAATCATCGAGGCACTCCAAAATGCAAGAATAGACTCTAGATATGTATGCAATCAATAAATTGTATGTATGATAATGTAACTATGACTGTTTTAATTGATGAAAACACTAAAATTTAAAAAAATAAATATACAAAAAGGTGTGCGACCATGCGACACAATTTCACCAAAGCTATTCACTTTAGCCCTGGAAGATGTATTTATAACCCTCAACTGGGATAGCGAGGGGCTGAAGATAGATGGCACATATCTGAATCACCTCGACTGCTTGACAGCTGATGATATATTAGCTATAAATGAAAGCATCGATCAACTAAGTCTAATGATAAATTAAGAATCGCACGAGGCTTCTAGTAAAATCAGTCTAAATATGAACTTCACAAAAACAAAAATCACGAGTCCCGAATACCAGATCATCTCTGTCAATAATGAAATCCTACAAATAGTAGACGAGTACATATATCTTGGACAAAAGATAAAACTGAAAAAAAAAAACTGAAACGAAAAAACTCAAACAGATTCTGCAAAATAAGGAGATTCCGACCTGTCTAAAAAGAAAAGTGTACGAATCCTGCATACTGCCAGTGAACACATATGCATATGCACTAGAGACTATAGCGAATGCGGAGAAGCTCAAGTGCGCACTGCGATCCGCGGAAAGATCCACGCCTCCCAATAATTCTACGATGGAGACCTCGGGAGAACAAATGAGGTGTCGCAAGACCCCAAAAGAGATGGTGGGGGGTAAAAACTGGCTGCAAGCAGCAACCGACCGGAGGAAAGAAGGGGAAGAAGCCTGTATCCAGCAGTGGAGGTCAGAGGGCTCATTAAGAAGAAGAAGAAAGATAACGCGCTAGCCGTTTGGATTTGACATCTTGGTCGTTCGCGGTAGAATTGCACTCGGATGAGGTTCCGACGGATTAAACCTCATTTGAACGTCTATGACAAACTAACCGACACGCCGTGGGCAGATAGAGAAGAACGCCATAATCGTAATTGCAAAATTTTTGAATTTGTCTAAAATTCCATCGAAAATTCGTTCCACGAGCAAGTTCTTTATGAACTTAAATTTTTATTTATTTCTTAGTCGCACTCTGATTTAGACGAGTCCACCGAGGCTTGCAGGGTCAAATTGGCTGCTGGCTTCTTGACAAACCTTTCCGAGTTTGTCTGTTTCTTCCTCTTCTTCAACACCTGCCGGAAACAACGGGCAAGGGTGTCACATTGCTACATAGAGAGCTCCCCAATCTCTCTCCGTTTGAGCAGGATGTCCTCGGTGGCAGCAGTTGAGATTGGTTGATTCCATTGCTCCTCCTCGTTGTCAGATACATTATATACCTATAATTACAAGAATACACTGTACTTATACCTATAATTTCTTCACTTCATACCATTCCCAGTGCAGTGAGTACAGTGAGTACAGTGAGCACGCAGAAACTATTATACAGATAAACAATGTATTGTAAAAATATGCACAAATGTAACTTTTCTGAGGTATAGCCATCACCTTGAAATAAAGAAAATGTCCACCAAATGTTTCTCAGATATCAACCACCACCGATAAGTGCCATCGCCAATATAATGTCATGCATAGAATGACTAATTAAGTACAAAAATTCCCATTCAGCACTTAGCTCAAAATAATTAAACCTAGGTTTGAGTCACGGTATTATCACTTCTAGGAACAATTAATAGATACTTATGAACCTAGAAAGTCCAAAATTTCTTCACTTGTTTACGTCAAAATTAGAGTTTCATTCGTGTAAAGTATACATGTAGCTTTGCGTTTAAAGCATAAAATTGGAAAATGTGTTGGAATAAACGTAATCAATATCTTAGCTCTATTTTTTACGGGTTCGGCTATTTGCATCAATTTTGTGGAAAGAAGATGGGATTTAAAAAAATATTAACGCAAAAAAAAATAAAAAAATAAAATCTCAAAGCTGAAATACATTAAAATCCATCCATTCGCAAGAAGAGTACAGGCATGTTGATTGATTTTTGAATGATTGTTCCGAAGATTGAAATTGGTCATTTGGAAAATTCAGTTTATATCTTTCGTAGAGCTTGTTGTTGAGCAATTCATAAAAATGAAGTTGATTTTTCCACTAAACATTTCGTCTCAAGCGAGGGGCAGAATTGTTTTGCGATGCAACGATATAATATTTTATCTAATTGCGATTGAAAATCAGTACTCGACCAGTTATGAAATTCTTTTATCTTATTGCTGCGGTAACCCACGTCGATTTGCGATTTTTGCTAACGGTTTTTTCAAATATTACGTAAAATACTTTCTAAGACAAATTTAAATTAAAATATTTCAAACAATTATAAAACGATTCCACCGACAAATTTGTATCGCCTTCCCATTGCTGATGATTATCAGCTATCTCAGTTAATAAGTCAATTAGATTCTTTTTTTGTTCAAACATAATATTTACCATTAGAAAAGTTCTTTTTTGTTCAAATATAATATTTATCGTTAGAAAAAGCACGCAATACCAACAAGATGAGAGCAACCGGCAATCCAACGCGTTTTGTAAACTGTCCGATTAAACTTCCTTTTATGTAAATTAACAGTTTGCGATATTTTTAAATCGGCAGTACATAGTATCATGTCTTTTTTTTAAATAAAATTTAAAGCGCTCACCTTTCCATTATAAATTGATTCGGCCGTTTCCGAACTCATTATGACGTATGAATACGTAAGAAAACTTATTCAAATCTTCATTTTTTCAATAATAACTCATATAGTATGCATAAAACTCGTCGATGACAGCACAGACTAACTGAGATGACAGTCTGACGGAAGAGTAAAGAGATAATAATCATAAAGATCTGTGTAAAGACGATTGTAGCGCTTTCATGTAGCTCAAGTTCACGTCAATAAAGCTGCCTGCTAAATTCCATACAAAATGCCATATGTGTACCAAACTACTAATTAATGGTAAGAGTTACATTTTTAAACCTTTAAGTCAAAAATATAAGCCATTTTGCTGGAACCAGAAGCCTGTACTGAAGGCAATAAGAGATGGCTAATCTTGTGTCGCCTGCACCTGCAACAGTTTGGCTATTCTCGGCTCGTGCCAGCTGCTACGTAAAGTCGCCAAATGACGTCCCTATTTTGTAAAATATAAACAAAAAATAATAAATAAAACGTCAAAGTTTAGGTCGAACATTCCTTTATTCATTTAAATAGTTACTATTTTTACAAAAACAGTTTTGGCAAAAAAGTAGCAATTGTTAAAATATATTTTGGGCTCCTAATTACGTCGGATGATACGGGGACGATATTGAGATCACAATAATCAGTAATAGCATTTTTATCAGTAACTACTAGTAATCATAATAACAGTATCTACTCGGACTTTTGTTTATCATTGGTATACATTAAGTAATTTGGATTCTCAAAAAAACAAAATTGGATCACTGTCCACTATCTTCTTTGTCAGTAAAAACTAGAGTTGGGTCATTATCAGACATGCCCTCATCAGAAGGTTTATTCCTTCGTATCTTTTTGGTTTTCTTTCTGTTGCTTCCTGTAGTATTTTTCTCGACATTTCTACCTCTCCTTTTCCCTGCTTTTCTCTTTTTTACATACCGCGATCGCAGCCACATTCTGTACAAAGGATTGTATTAGACTCGTGAAGTGTTTAAAACAGCCAATATAATCAATTTGTTCATTCATCGTTTTCTTTTCGAAAATCCGCCTTCGAAAAACGTTATTTTCGTAAGTTGGCAATGAATGACGTCACAGGAACGATGGTCTTGTTTTAGTATTGCTAAATTATTGGCGGCTCTATTTGATGATGTCTATGGTCCAACCTCCCTTCATATTTGTATAACACAAATGGTAGTGTAGTGGTAAACAAACAATCCACACTACTACTATTACAGCTCTATAAACCATATGACGTCATAAAACGTTAGATGACGGAAATTTGATGACGTATGCGAACGCACGTTTTTCGTTTTATAAAAATATCTAAAGTTTAAACCTTCATATAATATATCCCTTATTTCTCTACATAATACATTTCAATAAGAATGCTACCTGATTTTTCATATTAATTTATTAATGTAAGGGGTCATATCTTAACACAGAAGCGAAGTTTAACCGCCAAGCTTTTGCGATCTTGGCAAGTCCGATGAAGAGAGATAGGGTATCTTATTTGCTATTCATATGATTCAAGTTCGTACTACACCAACGATGACAATGTCACCATTTTCATCGGTATAATAAAGTTTACTCTTAATTTAGTAAATAATTTACTGTTCTACCTGTCATTATGTACTAGTACTTGTATGCACAATACACATACGAGTCGAGGCTCCATAAAGTTTGATCGATACTATTTGAATGTACAGGAAGTAACATATTTCTTCATAAAACATTGTTTTTCTTTATAGATCCTTACGCTGTCAGGACTATGTACCAGCAAGAACTTGAGAGCGACGATATGACGACATAATGGGAATAAACTAATATAACTATCAACATTACGTTGAAATTGCACAGCACAAGAACAATACGTTGATAATTAATCCCATATATTACAAAATAAGTTTATAGCAGCACACTCGATTTGAAATAAAACACGGTAATCATATTGAGGATAACCCAAAGATCTTCTAAAACCTGCAGATTCATTCTATGCATACGAAACCATTGTAAAGCCTAGTTATATACCAATTACTATCGGCAAAATGAAATCAGTAACTTGAGTAAGTTTAAACGATGATGTCTGCTTTCATCCTGGTTTAACATCTCACGAGGTGTGTAATGTCCGCCTCGGCTGTTTGATATATGCACAAATAATCGCATAGAAGAACTGAAAGGTTTAAACGTTGGAACTAGAATGAACAATTTGACTGTGTGTTGCCTTTTGTACGCTGTCGATGCTGTTCATCTTGTTGATAGCAAAGAAGACAAACGTGTGCAAGGTAAGTGTTTTTTCACCAACGAATGTTGTCAAATCCAAAATTATGGTTTTTGAAAAAGATTGTTGATTTTGTATTATTGGAATGTATCTTGAAAGCGGCATGATGGTTAGTTGAGTAAGTTTAAAAGAAATCCACTCTATATTACATATGGTCCCCTAACACAACAAATTGGATATTAATATTATGAAATAAACCCATGTTGCAAATTGTAACCGTTGAATGGAAATTCTAAAAATAGTTACCCATAACGATTCAAATAATCTCTTCATTTACAGTTTTAGCTCCATTGATTTTTCTTTCAAAAACTATATTAAGTAATATAAGATGTGCATGTCTTTCTTTAACAAATCAGCGCCAATGGTTCTCATTGCATCAACACTTTATCAGCTGTAGGAAACTATTTTATTTTCACCTTTATACCCACATCAAAATATATATGGATGGCAATTCCTTGCCTCTCTAGACCACGTTTTGTCTTATCTTCTAGTTTTATGTATTTTGCCTGTTGAATATTTGTATGCCAACTTATATGTTCACTCTGTTGTCATTCACGCCAACCTCTTGGGTTTATGTAATACCTCCCAATAAGATTCAAACAATACAAAGTTGGGTTATAAATATGTTTCATTTTTAATTCTACTTTAAACAGTGTGCCCTTATTACTATCTGCATGTTCTTTTTCAAATCCTTATCCGCACCCGATGTTGCATAGGGCACTGCATCATACAAACGCAGTGTTATCTCGAAGGTGATCAACCCTTAGCTTCAGGTAACAGTACAGGGTAATACTGAATAAATATTAGAGTAAAGAAATCACTTATATTTATTTGACCCCCCTCCCCGTGGATCGAACCCGGAACCTCCAGTACGGTAGCTAAGCGCGCTGACCACTACATCACGGATGTAGACAAATATATATTAATAAATTTGTTTTGTTTTGTTTATTGAACAAAATATTAAACAAAACTATTAATACAGCGTTTAAAAGATATTTATTGCTGAATATTATATTTAAATAAATTGAATATCGGCCAAAATTGAATGTGAAAAAAGTTTAAAACCTCAACATTTTTTGTTCAAAAGTCAATTCACACATTAAGGGTATTTTAACATTCTACGCATTTCAAAGTCAGATATGAAGGAATAACATATGGAAGGAATTAATGTTTTGACATGAATATTATGTGTATCAATCTCTTTGTTGAGGTCTTAATGTGCATACTTATCAATTCCCGTCGCCAGCGAACACCCTTCTTTAGTGTGTTAAGAAAAAAGTACATTCCGATGCCTGAAACGAGTGCAAGAAATTTTATACCATGGAAGCATGTTCTCAAGGGACGGAAAAGCGGATGAAAGTATTGAGAAAAGGGTGAATGCAGTGAATAGAATAAATGATGTGTTGAATGAAGTGATTGCAAATAAAAACATGACCTCTAAAGCTAAACTGGCGGTTCACAATGGAGTACTAGTACCGACACTCGTGTATGGAAGCGAAACGTGGAATTAGCAAAAGAAGAATGAAAGCAGAGTGAAAAGCGCCCTCTCAGACAAATGTGCGGGAAGTCGTTGAATGACAATTAAAAATGAAGATGTAAGAAAACAATAAAGGCTGAACTAGGTATAATTGAAATAGCTTAAGCTGGTATGGACGTGTGCTAGTGTGCTAGTGAGAGAATGATTGAGGAATTACATACATATATTTGGAAAATGTGAGCAGAATGAACGGTCAATGAAGACTTGGCATCAACTTGAGATCAATCAGAACCTAAAAATATAGCCAATTAAAAAGGCTGCGTTACCGGAGGGCATATATGGATTAGATGGAGTTTATTTCAGGATGCCGAGAGTATGTCGAAATCTCCTAATAGTAGTAGTACCAGTAGTACGTAGGTACTAATATTTTCACTCCTAATGATTTATTTTCACAAAGTAAATAGCAAATGAGCTGCAGACGTAAAACAATTTGCCATAGGGCATGTCAGACTTGATACCATGTATTTGTATTAAAAAACACTTAAAGGTAATGAGAGCGCCCATACAGAAGGAAATCTTCGCCGGCCCTTCACCAGCAAAGGAAGCAGCATGCAGAATGACAGTTTACAGGCCAAATTGCACCGTCGGATCATGATTTAGTACAGACTTACCAATAAACAGCAGTCCTTAAGTATGAGGGTCTTAGATTCTCAGTACTAAAATATTTATTCTGGATAGTTAAATCGAGTAGTCAATAAAATAGAAAAATTGTGTAAAGAGAAGGGAAATATTTGATAAGTATGTCACACCGTAACGTGTTACGTTTCGACGAAATGACTCCGGTCAGTCCTCTCCTTTAGGGGGCATGTAAATCAGTGTGTACAATCCAGCACCATGTTCTAATAGCCAAAGTGACAGCGGCAGGAAAGTTAGTAACCCTACTGGGGACCCGGGCCCTATTAGGAAACTACCCGCACCGACTGGCCAACCTCCCGCGCTCTGTACTCACCCTTTGAACCTACGAAAAAGTCTATGGAGGAATGCCAAGCAAACCTAAGCTACTAAAACAACCCTATCAAACATTTCTTAATCCTAGAGGTACAGATAGACATGCTTTCTATTACTTTTATAAGCAATGTAAGTAAGTAATGTAGTTACACGTTTATCAAAACCTCTTTGTGAAAAGTAAAGTAAAGTTAACCATCAAAGTGAAATAAATATATTTTTTAGATAATTTAGTGGCGATAACTTTTGTCTCGCACCTTTTTGTTAGATATAATTGTTTTTGTGGAAATTAAAAAAGAAAACACGATGGGTGACACATTAAGGAGGCAGACTGGGGAGGGTTAGCGGACTCCCGAGGAATTGTGACTTTCGAGGCAAGACTTCTAGGGTCCTAAGGAACACCTGTTCACGAAAACTAGAACAATCTTTTAAGTTGACCTAAAACATGTTTATTTTTCTCTACATTACTATGGCTATAAATTTAAATTGATCGAATATTGAAAAACGGGACCAAATCGAGGATTTAATGTGCCCGGCACAAAAATCCACTATTTTCTTTAAAAAACTTTTGTTTTCTGAAAAATTTTTGTTCAAAATGTGTCCATTGATTTCACCGGAATTATATATTTTACGAATAAAAACAATAAATTTAATTTTAAAAAGGTAGGTATTTGTTTTCGTCTGTTTGTATATATTAATTCTATCGGATTCTTAGGATCTTCAAAAAGAAGAATTCAATCTGACAGCCCCGGAAAAAAATTGATATAGATAAATGTATATAATCTTTGGAAAAATAGATCATTTACATAGATAAATGATTTAGTCTTTGGTTTGATCGCGAGCGCTGAAGCAGCAGATTTTTGGTTTGCAAACGAAAGGTAATTATAATTTGTAATATAATTCTGTAAACTGCGATTTAAGTATGGTATTATAAGTAAAGAATCGGTGCACAGTTCGTTTTATAATATGCCCGTTCTTTTCCGAATGAGAACAAGTTGTAAAACTGTTTTCATGACAGATAATTCTACTTTGTTTTGTTTAAGTTAAAATGGTCAACTGCGTGAACCTGAACCATGTAGAGGGCGACTCGTGCAATGATCGATGTCAGTTATTTACTGACTTATTCGACAAGACGAAAGACATACTGGCAAGAAACTTCACCCTCAGCCTGCCCGAAGAGCAGCTAGTGGTAAAGACGAAATATGAGGGGGCGGCAATAACGAAGGTTGGTGATGGATTTTTCATTATTTTGTTGATAAAATCGCAACGAAGTATTGTCAATATTTATTTTACAATATACAATACATACAAAAAGTAATTTGATTCGTAAATCATCAGTTAATAAAGAGTAAATGGCAAAATATTGTCAAGATGACGTCTCTTACGAACATCTTTCTGATGTACGGACTTGGGAGGCAGGCGTTTATATATATATATATATATATATATATATATATATATATATATATATATATATATATATATATATATATATATATATATATATATATATATATATATATATATATATATATATATATATATATATATATATATATATATATATATATATATATATATATATATATATATACATATATTTTTTTTTCTTCCATTTCACAATATAATATAATTACAATTCCAAAAATACTATGTCCGCCTCCGTAGTGTAATGGTCAGAACGCTCGGTTACCATTCTGGAGGTCCCGGGTTCGATTCCCAGGGGGGGGCAAAAAAATTTAAGTGATTTTTTTCTCTCTAATATTTATTCAATATTACCCTGGACTGGTACCTGAAGCGGAGGGCTGAGCACCTTTCCTTCACGTGTTATCGATCAAGATAACAACTTTATATGATGCAGTTCCCTATGCACCATTGGGGTGCAGATAAGGTTTTCATGATGATTTGATGATGTTAATACAAAAAGATATCCCACAAAGGGTATACATTTTATTTTAGGTTATAATAAAGGGTACCTACTGGAAAGAATACTATGGCTATCAAAAATATAAGTAAATTAAAAGTGCTAATATAAACTACGAAAATTTGATTTGAACAGAAAACGAAAAAGGAAAATTAAAACAGTCAACAATAAGTATGTGCTACATACAAATATGAGTATATTCTTTGTGGAATGAATCAAACCGTTTTGAAGCTATGAAAAATGAGTGCCTTTGCGCGAGTCTGGCTCGCAGTTTAGTCAGCATATTTTTCATCGCAGTCACCGCAAGAAATTTCATAAATACCGCTTCTATCTAGTATGTTTACTTTTGATTTTGAGTTTCCGAGAATTTGACCCGAGTTTACAAGAATTTGAGTAGTCGTATATATAAATAAAACTCATTAGAGTGTTTAATTTTAATAAAATATTCTGGATTTTGTTAAATTTTCTGTTATAGAAGGAACGACGCAACAAAAGAAACATACCCTGGTGCCTAGAGTGCGGACAGCGGGGAAACTTAATTGCGTGTCCGGACTGTTCTGGATCCTACCACGAGGACTGCCCTTATACAGTCGGTAAATATAACATTATTATGGTTTCTGAACTTGAGATGAAACATCTACTTTTTTTTATATGAAAGAAGGTGGAAGACTGAGCATCCCAGGGCTCGAGTGATCTCTTTCTACACTTGTGTGTTGTTTGTATGTTAGGATCCCGTTCACACGAGGGAAGTAATTCAATAAATCATCCTCTTTTGCGTAAAATTGGCACATCACATAATATTTAAAGATCTTATAGTTTGTTTATGACCAGAATTAAAAAAATAAAATAAAAATACGACGCAGCCGATACGTGCTTTGTTAAAACAGTTTTGATTTTTTAATTATTTTAAATTCTTTTGCATTGAACGATATAAAAAAATAATAATATAGTACAAAAGAAGATCCCACAAAGGCGTAGCCTGTGTCTGGGTTATTAATTATTAGTTCACGGGATATCCAAGTATAAGTTGGCTACTGTTCTCAAATGTGTTATAAGTAAATATTTTGTAAAAAAATGTTGAGAGAAAGGTTAGGATCGTTATGTAAAAACACAGAATTCCACGTTTCATATTGTAATGAATCAGTTAATGTTTGTTGGTGCTTAATATTTAGAATGGGCGAGTCTGAAGTTTTCCTCAACCGGACATTCCCATTCTTTGTCCAGACATATTTATACGCAAGGGGTTTGGTGGTTTTTGCTAACCAAAGAGGGTGCTTGTTGGTGGTCGTTAATTTTTCATTAGTATATATTTTTTCCAAGGATGCAGAAATGTTTAAATCTTTTGGAGAAAAATTCCCCTTAATTTTTTTTGAGTCATCATTTTTTCTTTCGCCTCCTTTGTGTTGAATTTCACAGTTACAGTTTTCATGGCGGGGTTTGAATAGATGTTTATAAAATTATTGTCATTCGTAATATCGCTGCAATCAAGTTTATTCAGTAATAACTTGACCGCAGATTTGGAGTTTTATTTTTTTTTACTTTTGATAATCCTCGAATTTCTATTGTCGTTTCTAGTGACTTTTGTTCCATTTTATTTAGCATAGTTTTTAGATCTCTAACTTCTTTTTGGGTCTCTTTCAGTTTGGATTCATCCCATTTTTATTTCTCGCTTGTATCAGTCATCGATATTTTTTGAGAAGAATTTAATTGATTTTCTCATTTAGGTCAACTCATTTTTTAGAATTCTTTCATTTCGTTACTAATTTTTTTGATCAATTTTTCTTCATCCTTTTTAAATTCTAGAAATTTTTTGTCCATACACTCGAAAAATTTTGTTTCTGAAGATGCTCGGGTTGAGATTATTATTATTTATTTAAGTTAATTTTATTTTTAAACACTTTATAATTTAGCGGTATCTATTGGAAATTATTAAAAAACATTTACTCGATTGTGAGCTTGGCTAGCGCTTAAATCGGAAAGGTTGAGATCTCAGTTAAATGTCAAAAATATTACTTATTAATACTTAAATATATTACTATAGAGACATCTGCAGAAATTTGATTCAGATTAAAAGTTGAATAATTGAAAAAAAACAGAAAATTAGAAGTAGGAACACACAACAGGGCTTTATATTAACACTCTTTTCAAGATTTCATGATCACTTTTAACTTGAATAATATTGTTTTTGTCGGGAGTATTCGATTCACCGCTGTTATGACAGAAATGTTGATAGTAAATTTGTTTGTTCGTAATTGGCATTTGAGTTTCATTGCCGAACACTTGAAATGCGGACAGTTGTAAAGTGAGTATTTGTGTTTTGCGCGGTCGTCATGGAACCGTATTTTTCTATTCACAGTCGCAGATTCTTAAATTCTACAGAGTTATGAATTGACAAAGTTGACAGAGACAAATGTTTGCAGACGTACCCTGTCGGCAATGCAGCGAAGGCTGCCTGATACCGTTCGGAAGCATCGTGTGGTATGCAATGCCGTTCTACAGGTGGTGGCCAGCCTACTTACTGCCCCTGGAGCTCAAGCCTGCGGTGCTGGGAAGGCGGCCCTCCGAGCGCCACCAAGTGGTGATTTTCTTTCAGGAGGCGCTGTACGCTTGGGCTGACCCGAGGCTGATGTGCATTTTCACAAGAGGTAATAAAGATTGTCGAGACCGCATTAAGTGTAAAGTGCACAGTTGACTAGTAAAAATCGCTTAGTTCCATTTCTAAATTTAAACAATCAGAGTTTGAATCTCGATATAATATCTAAAAGTAGAATCAAATAGAAATTGTTCATACGGTAAGGTAGGTACACCAAAATTAGTTATCAACATTCGAAATGGTAAATCAAACAAGAAATTATGCGATCCGGATGCTATTCCTAATTAATTTACTTTCATTATTTCAGAGCATCATTTCTATCGGGTCAAGAAGCCGGCTGGCCGCCTGCTGCAGGCTTTCTATGAAGCCAGAAGACTGGAGAGGAAGACCGATGCTTTCGAAGATTGAACGCTTCTTCTCCGTCTTAATCCTCATTGCTGAGGGTTGTGACCCTTGCAGAAGCAATGACTCTTCTCCAGTTATCCCTTGACTGCGCTGCACGTAGCGCTCCAACCACTGAGGTGCCTGCTGCTGCCTTAATTTGATCGGTCCATCGTGTGGGGATCTTCCTCTCCCTCTCTTTCCCTCCAGGCTACCGATCACAACTAGTCGTTCCAGGCTATCCTCGTTGCCACGTGCAACGTGTCCAAAAACTGGAGAATCCGTCGGGTACAGATATCGGCCAGAGTCAACGCTTATTGTATAATAAATGTCCAGAATTTTTATTACTACCTATTAACTAATTAATTTAAATATATATAGTTTATTGATTTGTTAAAGTTTATTTAATTTTATTGATTTCTTGAAGGCTATTTTATTTAATTGGTTAAATATGTTAGTTGATAATAAATGTTCATGTAATGTTTAACTTCTTTATATCCTTGCCTATATAATTTTGTATCATTATTCCAGTTTTTTATTAATCCCTATTGTATAATAAAATGTCCTGAAATTTTATTACTTAATATTAACTAAACCCATATAGTTAATAATAAGAAGGTTAATAATGAATTAGGGAACGCAAGTTAATTGATTTGTTGAAGTTTGATTTTTATTTTTTATTGCTCAAATAAGAAAGTCAATGATAAATTCCCGGGTCGGGGTGTGAATAATTATAATTATGTTAGTTCGTGAGCAAAAAATAACGATTTGTCTTATGAACTTTTAATTTTGTGGCTAATCCCTTTATTTTATTTCACATTATATGATTTAGAAAAAGCAGATGGACTTGTCTGAATTTGCACAAAACACGACTCATTTACTGGACTAACCTTACCGTACACGTAATAGATTTATTATTTTTATTCACTTAAATACAAAAAAATGTTAACAACAAAATACATTTTTCGGATAATTATTTATTTTTAATTTCATTAATTGATTCGGCAGACACAAAATCTATCCATTTTTAATTAATGTTTGACTTAGTAAATACCACTATTTCTTAAAATCTACTGTGACACGTGTTTCGATGCATTCCGCATCATTTTCAAACACCGTATGTGAAGCTAATTCTAAATTTTAGAGTTGGGTCCTCGGGACGTTGAAGGTTGAAGAGGGGGTAGTAGCTGTTTCTCATTTTTATTTATTAATTTAATTTTTATTTTTTATTTTTATTTCTTATCAGTGGGAACATGGACAAAAGGGGGAGGCTTTAGTCATTGTTATATTGTTAATTATGGGTTTATTGTTATTTATATTCTTATGAATTTCTATTGTTTCAAAATGCTGCAGTTTATGGCTTTTCGTATTGATTATTTTTAGGATTTCTATGTTATTGTGGTTAAATTTGTGATCATTATATACTAAATGGTTAGCGAATTCCGAAAAATCATTATTTCTCAAACATAATTCATGTTCCCTGATTCTTGTTTTGAATTTTCGGGAAGTCATACCAATATACGAACTTCCACAGTCGCAGTTTAATTTATATATGCCACTATTGTCCAATATATTTTCATCATTATTTTGTGTTTTAAAAATCTTAGTTAAATTATTTTTTGTGTAAAATGCTGGTTTTAAATTATTTGGGAATTTTTTGGTAATTTTATGTGATGTTTTATTTATGTAAATGATTCTTTTCCAGTTGGTTTTTACTTTTTCATTATACGTATCGGCTGAGTAGAGAAATGTTTTTGTTAAATTCTGTTTATTTTTACGCGCCAATATCGCGTCTATTATATTTGGTTTATGACCGTTATTGTAAGCAATTTGTTTATTTGTATTTATTTCTCTTTTGAACTTATTATCATTTAACCTTTTAACCGCGTTAACTTTGTTCCTAAGAGACGCCCGTGCGCGGCGGTATTTTGCCGTTTTTTAAATGATTACTTTTATCATGTATTTAGTTAAGAAACGATTTATTTTCCTAAACAAAAACGTTCAATGGGATTATTGTGCCTTTTTGGTACTCTATAATACACGTGTGTCACATTATTCTTGAAATATATCGTAATATAAACAAATTAGATCTTAACGGCATGATTATGGTGCGCATCGTGTGTCACTCTTACCCACTGGCGATGCGTAGCATCGAGAGTGAGACAGATATAGGGCATGATTATGGCGCGGAATAATTACCGACCGCAAGAAAAATCAGGGATCTCTTCTTTTATTTATCCTTGTGATGTTACAAGTTATTAGTCAGATATTTCAACAGATGTCATAAGGCCAAGGATTGACGTATTATTTTATCCAAATTTCCACACCATGAAAAAATCCCTCTAAGTTAAACTGAGGTTGGAAACTTGGAGCAATGTAAAAACACAAACGCTTATGTCAGCCGCGTATGGGGCATGTTTTGTTAAAACACATACGGTTATGCGAGCCGCGTGGATCCGGTTAATGGGAATCGTAGTGCTCTATGGATCATGGAGTTGAAGCTAGCTAGTTTTTGATTAAGTGGATGGGCTGAACAAGAGGAAATTACAGTATCTGTATGTGTGGGCTTACGGTAAACATCAAAAGTAATTTTTTTATCTATCATTTCTAAACTGAGGTCTAAGAAATTGATTTGTTTACCTCCGTTATTTTCTAATGTAAATTGTATTTTATCGTTAAAATATATTGATAAAATTGAGAAAGGAATCCGATTGTCTTGTTGTTCCTTTCCAAATTACCAATATATCATCTACGTACCTGAACCAGTTTTTTACAAATTCGAGTAGGGGATGCTTAGACTTAAAGATTTCATTCTCTAAGTTATTTATGAAAATGTCAACGTCCCAAGGACCCAACTCTAAAATTTAGAATTAGCTTCACATACGGTGTTTGAAAATGATGCGGAATGCATCGAAACACGTGTCACAGTCGATTTTAATAAATAGTGGTATTTACTAAGTAAAACATTCATTAAAAATATTTATTTTTAAACAAAAGAACATGCATTTGTTATTACATTACCATACTTAATTTTACTTAAATAATAAAATGTTAACCTTCACCGTGAGGTTCTTCGATGGTATCGGGTAAAATATCCCTTACTGTTTCGGATCAGTCTCGAGTGCCTTATGGAATTCCCTGTAATATGGGGATATGTATGATAGTAATCGCTACTGGTCTTGTGTATGATTTCTTGGCTTCCAAATCTAGTATCATGCCTCGACGTAAATATGATATTTTTTTATAGCAGCTGCCTTATCCAGAGTTGCATTAAACTGAATAATCCTCGGTTCATTCTTGTTAAATCGCAGCCACTTTATGTCTCTCCAAACAAACTTATTTTCATCTGAATCTATTTTTTTGACTTGCAATGGCCCTTTTAAGAGTTCCGAGTAGTTGAAAGATTCTGCGCACGTCATTCCCGTAACCTTAAATGGATTTTTCTTCGCGACATCACAAATTTATTTCGTACTATCGTGAGGATGTTAGAACAAAAATTAGTCTGTAAATTGGCCGAACATACCGATGCCATCATGCACGTTACAGCTACATGCCTATTGTTATTTCTATTGTGACCTGCACATGTATCAGAATACATAATAATGCGCTTAATACTATCATTCTTAATACTTTAATACGTCAACGGTTGTTATGTACCTAAACAGGCATGATGCGATATCATTAGCCTCTCTGTTTGCAAGAGCCTCGTGCGGTATGTAACAATATCCTTGGCTTTTTGGCACCATATCCACAAGTCTTTGTCCCTTAGACATCATTTAACAATAATTTTCACACTTTGTCACAAAATCACAAAAAGGTACATTGGAAGCTCCTGTCACTGCCGCGAGTAGTAAGGTAGGCCCTTCCAGAGAAGACTTATCTCATTACGCACGGGACTTATCTGTGTACACACCCCATAAGATGAAAAATTTGTCATGACTATGTTACGCACATTTCTTATATCGAATCTTAGGACTCACTTTAGGACGGACGGACCACTCACTAAATCTCATTTTTACCATTTTGTGACTTACTTGATTATACATCCCGGCCCGGGAATTCCACCATGCATACCCATACTAGTACAAGCTAGTTAATTGATTTGATAAGTTTATTTAATTTATTGTTTAAATAAGAATGTTAATAATAAATTAGGGAACGCATACTGGTACTAGCTAGTTAATTGATTCGTTAAAGGATATTCTATTTTATTGTTTGAATATGTTAGTTAATAATAAGTAAATTTATATTTAATGTTCAACTTCTTTATATATATTATTTGTATCCAGAAATTTTATTACTAAATACTTATATTAACTAAAACATTAGAGTTTATTGATTTGTTAAAGGTTATTTTATTTGATTGGTTAAATAAGAATGTTAATAATAATTTAGGGAACGCATACCCATACTAGTACTGGCTAGTCAATTGATTAAGTATTTTTTTATTATTCTTTGAATAAGTTAGGTAATATTATATGTAATGCATTTCTGTATATGTATTTGCTAAACACTTTTACTTATTAAATATTTTTTTCAAAAAACGTGTTTTTTTATTTTAATGAACGCCCTTATCATTTCTTCAGTCTTGTTGTATTTACTCTTTTTCAGTTTAACTCTCACTGGCCCGTTTTAATACCTTCGTGGCAGTGTGCTGCTATGGGTTGTTGGAATAAAAGAAATGATGGTTTCATAGAGGTGGTTGTTAAAATGTGTTGTCTCAGATTGCTTCTTGACAGCTGGTGTCACTAAGTATTTTGAATCATTCCGGTTGCACTGTTGGTTTCTAGAATTTTTTATATTTTCATTGCTTTACAAGCAATGTAAACTTAATCATTTTAGTAGTATGTGCTTTCAATTTTCTTTCTTTTTCATTAAACCAGACAGCTACAGCAATACCGGGTACAATTAGTAATATTTTAATGAAAGAAATTTTTCCAGACCTGTTAGACGTATAATTTCTTCAGTAAATGTATCTACTAACACTTAACAATAGTGCATAGGCACTGCATCGTATTGACGCAGTGTTATCTTAATCGTTACTTACATGAAGGCAAGGTGATCGATCACTCCTGCGCTTCAGGGACCAGTACAGTTGAATATTAAATAAAATTGGGGTGTAAAATCACTTATATTCAATTTCAAGTAAATGTTTTGTATTGGGAAAATTATATATTTGTGTACAAATTGTGTCTTATACCATCAATCAATACGTATGCATTGATGGTATTTATCGCGTGTCATGAAAGCAGTGTAAAATTGATCGATGGTGTGAGTGACAGTCGATATGTATAACATCAGTATGTTCCCTAACAATGGCTTCAGTAACAACAATTAACCAGAAAGTATTATTGCCTTTGTACAGGATACATTTGAGAAATGGGACAAGGGGTTTCTAAATAATAAATGAATGTACAGCAAGTATGCATGTATTTTAATGTTTTATTCCAGTACCTTAATATAAATAACTACATTACCTGTACAATAATATGAAGTATGTGAGGGGTATTTTATTGGGTCACACGTTAAAGTACATTTCCTATTTTAGCACAGAGTCCATATTTCAAGCAATTGAATATTACACGTTAATCCTATAAATAATTACCCTACACACGGTAATAATATTGTTAATCAAAAGTCTGGGTGTCGTTACTACACTTCATTTTATAAGTCGACAATGATTAGGTTTTGAAAAAAATTAAAACTTTAAAGTCTTTCTTTGCCCTTTCAGTAAAATAAGTTTTGTTTTATCCGGGTATTCTTTATTCAGAATTGTGAGAAACACAGTCTGCCGCGAATTGAACCCTTTTTTTTGTCAATGATGACGGGGGTCTTAATTCTCAGTTAAAACTTCCGGGGTAGAAGTTTTCTTGTCAGAAGCGTTCGGGTTCTATTGTTGCTGGAGCCTGGCGGAAGCGGAAGTCCACTACTGGCTGCATCATCATCATCTGTTGCTTTAACAAAAAAATAGCTGTTAGTACTCTACAACTCAAATCAAAGGTATAGAGCATCATGAAAACGAAGATCGATTGATTTATTTTAAACCTATTTTTATATACCAGGCTTTTGGCTTTAACGGACACCCACTCCCCCCATTCGTCCGTAATATCGAGGTTTTGCTGTAGATAATGCAATGTTACTCAACCTTTTTGTTCTTCGGGCCACATACATATACAGTGAAACCTCTATCTATCGTTCCTCGAATAATCGTTTTCCCGGATGTGTCGTTTATTTCTTCTACCCCAGATTAATTTTATACAAAAATGGATCACATTGATCGTTTCTCTATTATCATTTTATCGCATTCATCGTTTGAATTACGCTCCAAATTTCATATTTTTGTTTCTGTTATTTACAATCTTTCCAATTTTGTTACATTTGACGGATACAACAGAAGAGGTCGATATTGATGAAGATGAGCCTCTGCCTGTACCTTCATTTTCAGAAGCATGCACACTTCTTGAAAGATTGAAAAATTTCCACTACGCACATTGAATAACTTATACCAAAAAAAAATTATATACAAAGCTGAAAATATACTGTTGACTTATGGAAATAAAACAGTGAAATAAGTAATGTCGATCATAAATTGTTTACAGGGCCATAAACTTAAATATTTTTTTGGTTCTCTTCAGCTATGTATTTTTTTTAAATAAGTACATTTATTTGCATCTAAAATTTGTATTCTTCTTAGAATTTTGACCTAACAATTGTAATGTAGATTGAGAGGACGGTATCATTACTCGATCGTATCTCATTGCGTAGCGACCTCTTAATCTCGCATTCATTGTTTTCCCGCATTTATTGTTTTCCCGCATTCATAGTTTATTTCGATAGGTCCCTTTAAAAACGATAGATAGAGGTTTCCTGTACCTACTATTAAAGTTACGCGGGCCCCAACCCCCCTTCCCGTTAGAAAACAATTCTGAGATTTAAAAATAAACTAAAAGAATTAAATAAAACGAAAACCAAAAAATTATAGTACATATCGTTTATCAGCAAACTGTTCCACATCAATATTTGTCTGTGCACGCGTAGGTACTTGTGGAATTAATCTAGCGTGTGCAATAGCAACACTCTTATACCAGACCTGATGTGGACCATAATGACAATCAAAGTTGAAACGAATGTACGGAATTTAAAATGCCAGAGTTTTTAAAATCTTTCTGAAAATAAATATGTTTAAGGCCGCACATAAAAGCTCGGGGGGCCGCGGGTTGAGTATCGATGCTGTGATGAATGTGATTCGTAAAGTATGGGAATTATTTGAACTTACTGTCCTGTCGCAAGTATAAGAGTATCTGGCCATGGGAATGAGTTGTTGCGGTAGAGGCATGTCGCGAGCTCTCGGGCGCGGGCCGCCGGACACGGTGTACATTCGAGGCGGTGCGCGGTTCAAGTACTCGAAGGCTCTTTCTTCCTCTGAATATTCGTCGTCGCCACCTGAGTAAACAAATACACAAAGCTAATAATATTTTTTGACAACATTTCGAGTGTGTCCAAACACTTGTTCACAAACTTGGATTATCTCCAATTTTCGCAGTTATTTTTCATATCATTTCATCCTTCTTTGGCCAACTCCACGCTTGACTTCCATTCATTAGGGTTGCAACCGGGACTCTATGTCGGGAAACCGGTAATTTGATTTATTTATGTAATCAACTCCTTAGTGGAGATAAAACACAACATTTGCGAATAAAAATGTGATTTAATTTTCATTCATAATTTTACACGCTATTTTAATTACACTTAATTTTACTTATTATGTTTCGAAATTGAACCATATACACTTACGTTAGTAAGCAATTAGGAATTCTAGCTTGTTAAATTGTTACGTTTTGGTGCAATTTAATGACTTCATATGGTTTAACATAGGATTGGTCACGTTTCGTCACAACTTTAATTTAGATTTCGATAGAAGTAAGTAAACATAACAGATTTGCATTTAAAGGATTTTTTGTGCAATATTAGAAATGTAACTTTTTGTTGAGGACCTCCACCTTTTCTGTTAACCTAGTTGAACCTAAGAAGGGGATTTAAAATCCCCCTAAAACAACATTTCACTCGCTAACTTGATAATCATTCAAGATATTTTATTAATATTATTATGTTTTTTTGTAACTTTTTGGTGAGGACCTCTACAGTTAGTTTTCTTTTTAAAATAAAGAGAAATATTTGTGTTTGAATTATTTACACACTTATTTCAATTTCTTACTATTTCACTAAAGAATTGGGTATCAAAATGTGGTAGAGTGGGTTCAAGCCGAGAAACTCTGTCTTAAGAGTCCGCGACACTAACCACGGGACCACAACCCGCCATAAGTTAGTTTGAAAGTATTGTTACCTTGAGGAATTATGTCCGGGTTTTTCTCTTCGACGCTCTCGAGGGTATCGTCTCGGCTATGCAGGGCCTGCAGGGGTCTGGCGTCGTACTCCTGTCGCGCGAGGGGCATGCCCGGTTCGGCGGAGACCGAGACCGCCTCGGCTCCGGTGGCGCCCCCCTTGGCCGCCCCCCTGCCCGACCTGTTCCTGAGGGCCCCCATGACGATGGCGACGCACACGAGCACGGAGGCCGCAGCACCCACGACGGCCCCCATCACCGGTGTGAACTGCAGTATTGCAGGAAGGTACGCTGAAAAAAACATGCCTGTGTAGGCCGAACATATTTATGCATTTGATAAACGCGTGACAGTAGACTTCGACTTTAAGGGTGAGGCCCCATTAGCGCTATGCGCTGCGTTGCGTAGTCGCAGCGTCGACCCTGTAACCTTTACGCCTTCTTAATTCTATTCCTAAATCCGACAATCTGGAGCTTTTGAGTTCCAGATTCTGATCACTTTGCAATCACACGATTAATAATCAAATTAACACCGCGTCAACCCTATGCAGTGGACGCTGCGACGACGCAACGCAGCGCATCGCACTAATGGGGCCTCACCTTAATAAAAATTTCACTGTACTAAAATCCATTTTGTTTTAAGAAATAACGGATAATTAATAATAATTTAATGTTTAGGTAAGTACTTTTCGAACCAGTAACATATTTAAAAGAGAAAAACTATTATTGGTTCGAAACCCTTGAAATATTGTTGACATCTACTCGTAGATTGGTTCAACGTATTCATTCAGTTGTTCAAAGGAAATATGTAGGTAACTACTACTGAAATTACAACAATAACCAATTAATCGAAAATGGGTTAATTATTATATTTAGTTTTAATTATTTGAAAATTGTTAAAACTAAATTTTATTATTCTATCATCAAGTATACAACATGTAATATATTTTAAGAGAGAAGTAATATATTATTAAGAGAGAAAAAAAGTTAAGTTAAAAATGGATAGATTTTACCACAAAGTGACTGTCGAATCAATTAATGAAATTATTGAAGCTAGTACGATTAAAAAAAGCAAAATAAAAAGATTAATAAAACTTAATGATCAAATATATAGCTGTGTGTCTAAATATATACTTCAGTCAATCAAGGAAACAACTTTTTTAGACTTAGCTTCCCATACGATCTTTGAAAATGATGCAGAAGCATAGAAACAAGTGTCACAATACATTTTAAGAAATAGCGGTATTTACCGAGTAAAACTTAAAGTAAAAACGATTTTTGAAAATTATTCAATGGGTGTAGCAAAAATGGAAAGGAATCAAATTGGTAAATTATTGTAACAAAAGTTAAATATTTTATTGTAACAATTTCCGTTTAATTTATCGTAATCTTTCTCCGTCCTCATTTCTTGTGGTAAAGAATTGAATTCTGTTTTTCCGACAAGTGTGTTGTTGTACTATAAAGGTACTACTCGTGTTTACTGATTTCTTTAAATAGCGCAAGTAGTCAACGTACCAATGTGCTTTTCAGCAGATTTCAGAGTGAGAGCGTTAAGAGTGCAGGGGTCGCTGTTTCCCTTTTTGTTGAAAGCTGCAACGACGACCTCGTATCCGCTTCCACTCTCGAGGTCTTTGATAAAGAATCGTGGTTTTTTGTCGGTGATTTCACTCACGACTTTTCTGTTGCCGGAAAGGCTAAGCACTTTTACGGAGAACTCTTGAGAAAGTCCTCCGTCGAATCCTTCCACACATTCCACTTGGAGCGAGTTGGCCGTTTCATTGGTAATGCTACAGTTTAATGGCGTGTCTGGTTTACCTAGAAATAATTAAGAAATATTTATAGTAAGGAAAAGAGATATTAGAAACGAGGGAGTGCAGATAGAAAATGGGATATATTACCGGCAGGTGTGAGCGAGTATACGCACGGATCTTTTTGAAGTCCGATTTCATTTTCTCCCCAGCAGAGCAAAGTTCCGAAATCTGCCTCCGTCCTCGGGATGTACTGAGCCACGCTTCTAGCTCTATCTACCGCGACGTGCGAGGGCGGTATGTCCGACAGCTCCGACTCGCTCGTGTTGAACTTCCAAGTGAAGTTCACCGCCGTCGGGTTGGCCTCCAGCTCACACGCGATCTTGGCCGGCTCGTTCTTCGCCGCCCCTATCACCTTCGCTTGACCAGGACGACAAACGGGAGCGACTGTAAACAAAGGAACACTTATCTGGTGAGAGAAAGAGGTCTACTCTCGTTATTTTCGGGCGGTAAACGATACATTCGCATTGTAAGATAATAAGATAGAGGGTCGCCATAAAAGCGATCACTCGAATGAGAGATGTGGGTAAGCGCGGGTTAAAACAGTAAAAAAGTCGCTTGAAATATTTACATCTCGCATTCCGCTATCCACAACCTGTTGTGAAAATAAATTGAACCGTACAAACAAGTTAACTTAACTTTGAATAAAAAATGTAAACCAGATATCCCTAAAACGGAGAAAAGAAAACCCAAGTCGCATAAATGAATGCAAAGACGCATGGCATGAAAATAAGTCAATTGAAATATTAAGAGTTTTTACTGTGACATCTCTTGGTGGATGCAAACGTCATTTTAATATTTATAAATAAGATACCAAATCAGTCACAGGAAAATTACACAAATAAACAATGAAACATATATAGGTAACAGTAAAAAAGATCAGTATAAGTTGTCTAAGAATAACATAATGTGAAGCATCTACACAGCACAATGACTGAGGACTGCAGATGCACTGGAATAACAAGGTTCAGAATAGGAATGGATAAATAGGCATATAAAACATAAATAAATAAGGAAGAAAACCTTAGTGACACATCGCTCACTGCTTTCAACAACGTCATATATAAAAAAAAAGATTTTATAGGAGATCGTTTTCAAAGTTTAAAAATATAATAAACAATGTTTTAAAAATAAATATAAAGCCACTTGTTGAATTTTTCACTGTGCAACTGATCTTTTTAGGTAAAACCTGAATTAAACAATACCTTTTCTTCAAATGCAAAAACAACACTTTCTGCCCTGTACCGGGTAAATATTAAGTTAAAAATATGCCGCTTTTGCTGGGATATAGTACATTTTCTAGGCATTCCGAAAACATGCACAACTGAATATTGACGATTTATGAAATATGACGTTCTTGAAAGGAGTGAGCGACATGCCTGGAATATAGTACTCACTAGAGTTGTGATGTTGGAGAAGAATGGAGAGAGTGATAAATGAAGAGGTTCAAATAATTGTGTTATGAAATGAACAACGATCTTATCACTACAAAATAGAGGGATAAGAGAGTCGCTAAAATAATACTACTTAGTGTGGGGAAAGAGAAACATAACGTCAACATCTAATAGGCGTAAGTTAAAATGAGCGCGCATTGAACTATTTATCACGTACAAATTAATTCCTTCTCATAGTTGCGATGTTGTATTAACCTGGAGTTAGTCGCCGTATGAGCGATTTGCTCAAGACAAATAAATTATTTACATAATTACAACATTTTGAGTGCGTCCAAATACTCGTTCACAAATCTGGATTATCTTCAATAAATTGGATTTATTTGAGCAAATTGCTCATATGGCGACTAGCCCCAGGTTAATACAACATAGCAACCACGAGAAGTTATAGGAGTTTTTTTTCACTTTAAATAATTATAATTCAAAATAATAAAAAACAAAAATCATATTTTCTGGCGTTTCTCATGTATGTGATTATAATCCAGGATTCGGACCTCACATACTAATTAAAGAGTTTCTGCTCAATAAAAAGCTTAACCATATATTCTTTGTTTGCCCAATAAATGACCAAATGCCAACTTTTTTTAAAACTCTGGCCCCGCGTATTCCCCTCCCTACAGATATCCATCTCATCCTGGCGGGCAGGATCCCAATTATCTACAAACTTTTAGTTATTTTTTTAAAATTGAACGGAATTAATTTATATTGTAGATTATTAATAAGTCTATCATATTTTATAATTAAGTAATATTATTTAATTAACTTAACATTGGCAAAAGCAATATATTTTATATGAAACGCCATTATATATTAAAAAAAGCTTTTTCTTTTCCTCTCACCAATAGATGTCTGTAGTGAAATTCTAGTGATTCAAGATTGATGTTTCGTAATTGGATCATATATATTTATGGAACTTTCAAGAATTTAAATAATATAGTTGTCGATCATGGGTAGAATAGGTGAATGTTACACGTGTATAAGGTAATCACTTAGAGCAGCCTATGACGGTCGTAAGCCCCGCAAATGCCCATACTCTCATATTATTCTTCATCTTTGTTGAGATGTCAAAAAAATAATATGAAAAATATTGAATTGCTCGGAAGTGTGAGCAAATACATTTTTCTAGCGTTCTTAGTTTTATCATGATATCGATATTTCAACGACTACAAGGTCTTTTTTGAGATGGGAACACGAAAGTATGGATATCTCCTTCGTTGCCTTCTCCACCTAACGACAACTTCGATCTCGCATATTTCCCTGATTCTGGCGTTTCTTATTCTCTCTCGAAGACTCTTGCCTGATATGCTTCTTAGAGTCTTCATAAATTTTTCTAATTTTTTTTTCATTTCTCTAAAAATCATTCAAATAATCTCACAGGCATAAAATTATCGGTTTCTGCTAATTGACTAATTTCAATTGTAGCGAATATACGTCAATCTTTTTGAAATTTGACAAATGTTGTTGCCAACTACATATAAAGTAGAATTGTAAATGTTATCTAAGCCACTCATAATTACTGAATTATCGATGATATTAAATCTTGTTTATCATATTTATGAGACCTGTATTCCACTGAAAATCAAATCATGTCCGAATATTTCTTTAAAATTTAACTAATAGAGCGAATTCTCACTCTGGGGCTCAATCGCTTAATTTTATACAGGGGCGACTAACGACTGGTTAAGTGTGGCTTTAGTAAGCCCTACATTCCAGTTCGGTACACAAATGACTGATTGGCATCTTGGCACGCTCTGACGTGTTTGTGTCTGTATTAAGGATATACGGACACTTCCTGCTTTGTTTCTTTGTGTTCACAAGTAACCCCCAAATGGGAAACATTATATATATATATATATATATATATATATATATATATATATATATATATATATATATATATATATTATATATATATATATATATATATATATATATATATATATATATATATACATATAAATATATAAAGTTTCCAAATATAGCATCTCTTAAATTTAATAAAAACTGCATGGTATTTCAATATGACCATGAATGAAATGTCGTGAGTTTAACTTTTATTTCAACTTTTCTTTATATCTTTAAAGTTTCATAAAATTCAATTTCATCGGTGGGGAATGTTTGTTTTATACGTAATTATGAAAAATGTTAGTTTCCCAATAAAGTTTATTGTATTATATTGTATATTATAATACTGTGAATCATGTTTGTTTTACGTACAGAAAACCAACGGTTATTAATGTGCAGTCAAAACAGTTCAGCCTGACTGGGGCTAACATTTTTATTATCTGAACATATCCGTACATCAATATTTAAAATTTGTAAATAAGCCATTTTTTCCAAAGTCATTTAAGTAATTTTGGATAACTGTTACTATTCGACATATAATTAGTTCATAATTCACTTATGGTATTTTCTTAAATATGGAATATCCACTATAGGTTAAGTAAGGTTGGCTAAGGTTGAATAAGTTTGTTCAGTTAGGTCAGTCGATTGTATGTAAGATTTCGTAAAGTTCGATGGACAAAGTGAGTCAAAATGTGTGTTTGTACTTAGTTTTATATAAAAGCAAAACATACACTTTAAAAACACCGCCTTCGTCACAAAGACACTCACTTTACTTTACAAGGGTAAAACTTCACTTTGACGTTAGTGTTTCGTCATTTTTTTTAGGATCAGCCTATATAAACGCATAAGTTAGTTTGATGCAACACTCGGTTAGATGCTAGAAGACTCGGGGAGAAGGGTCCTGGCTAGTTTTAAAGGTATACATAATAGCTTGATAGAACGATGGAAGGTTTACTATCAGTTGTTTTGGCGGGTAAAGAAATCTTTTTGAATTGGTAGATATTTTTTTTTATTTGACAAGAATTGAGAGTGAACTTTCAAGGACACGTCATATTTGTTAGGTACATTTCGTTACGTGAGAGAAAATCAAGATATACCGTAGAGAGAAAGAGAAAGATAGGATTACTTTCCGATGCTACGGGAGTGCAGCAAAAGAGAGCTACGTATACACAAATATGCAAGCGATAGAATGAGAAATTTCACGCATGGGCGTATAGTAGGTGCACACGTCTGACGCTATATATGAACAGTGAGGACAACGCGTTGTGTTAGTAAACATGCTGTAAATTTCTCACTTTTATCACGTGTACTGTGCTGCACGAGATTTTATTTGTTTGTGCACCAATCTGTTAATTGAATTAAGGTATGAATAGTTGAATATAAATATGAAATGTATGTTTTTTAAGAGGCTTAGAAATTTTGTTTACGATAAACATGATTCTGTTGGGTCGTTATAATAGCACTTGATTTTCTGCGTCAAATGGTTGCGGATTGATTAGTATTGGGTTGGCACAATGATATGCAGAAAGTTTTACTGAAAATAAGACATTATGAATAAATAAGATATAAAGGAATTAGTTTGACGAGGCAAGGATTTGTTATTAAAGGTTAAAGATTTAGAATAAGGTTTTGTGGCCATAATACTGACCTAGCCCCTATTACTGACCTATTTCAAAGTAACAACAAATAATAAGACACTGGTTCAATTATTACTAATTTTTAATATAGCCAACACTGCAGCAATGCTTGTGTTATGTGATGACAATGTTTTACTGTCAATATTTTGATTTTTCATATTTGAAATATCAGTTATAGTTTGGACATCTGGCAAGTAGCGTGCGCACACGAAAAATCCTTAACAGACAAGCCTAATCTTTCAAGTTTCATTTTTAAGGTGTATTATTTTTATTTGATTGATATTTACTAATATTTTATATGTGTTAGTTAGTTTTGTGTCTTGAATTTACAAAAAACAAAGTATTTGTGAAATAACCATATGATTAATACAAAACATTTATAAAATAAAAGTTGTCAGTATTACATTCACCTGAAATTTCAATAGTTTCCTTTACTGACCTAAAGGTCAGTAATGTTATTTTGTTATGTTATATTTGATTACTTTCTCATATATTCATGGTTATATTTCGTAAGTCTGGGTCGGATGGCATGTTGGATTAGACTAGGTTCAAGCACAACGTCGATGAAAAATATTTTCTATTAATTATACAACAATTATTTATTATACAAGAGCAGATTATTAAATGTAAGCGAACAGATAAGATTGGATGGAAATATTATGAAATATGACATGATGTTTTGTTAGATAAAACATTGCCATAAAAGAATTACGAAAATAGATTGAAAAATTAGCTATTAACCTTCTTCACACTTCAGATATAAAAATTAGGCATGCTCCGAAAGGTGTATTCCAAAGACCCCAACGGTATTCATAAAAATATTGTATGTAATAACGGAGCTTGAAATAAACGACGCCGACGTCCAGTTAGTGGCATGTTTGCAGATGAACTGCGCATATCTTAGCCTGAATGATTGGAATAATGCAGATAATAATTGCTGTCTCGATTCTACGTAATTGTAACGCGTGAGAGTTAGAGTGCAAATAAAAAAAAATGTAAAGAGTAAACAAAAACAGCGCATGAGGTCGAGAATCGTTCGACCAAGTATCGATGGATTAAATGAAATAAATTAACAATTATTATATTATTATTACATCGGATACTGAATTTTAAAAGTATCTCGAATTGATATAAAACATATCATTCTTCCCTTTTTATGAAAAAGATGGAAGTATGAGCATCCCAGGGCTTACGACCTGATTTTAAGCATTAATGTTCAAAAATGGGCAAACTAGTGAACGTTACACAAAAGTGTAAAGTTGACGCTTACGCCAGCCAAATGTCAGGTTGTAAGCTCTAGGATGCTCAGATTTCCATCTTCTTTTATAAAAAAGGTAAAAATCAAACATGTTTCATATCAAGTTGAAACGCCTTTAAAAATCAATAAATTAAAGATTTGAGTATTTAAAAAACAAAAAAATGCTCCGATTTTCCCAAGTAAACAAAAGTAAAATAAGGAGCACAAAAATATGAATAAAATTGCTCTAATGATTATCAAGTTAGCTAGTGAAATGTTGCGTTAAGGGGATTTTAAATCCCCCTCTTAGGTTCATCTAAGTTAACAGAAAATGAGATCGGGAGAAAATATTAGGAAATATGCGGTAGGTTAGGTTAGGTAATGATAAGTTAGGTTAGGTTACAATTGGGAGAAGTAGCATGTAATATGTAAGATAAAGTAATTATTATATAGAAAAGTGTCCGTACATTTGATATCCAGCTGTACTGGGTTGCTCTCCCCGTCTCCTTCCCTGTTGCTGGCGACACACGTGTACAGTCCCGATCGGCTTCTGTTCACGTTCTGCAGGACGAGACTCTGATTGCTGACCAGGGTGCCATCCATGACGTTATTGTACAACTGGACCCCCTGTTCAATAGCACACCTTCATTGTTATTTTGATGATTACAGTTGGAAAAAAAATCAATAATACTACATCTTTCAGGATTTAACGAAAAACATCAGAAAATTTCAAAAATATGGCACATATTAAACTCGCTCAGTTGTGATAATTTATTATAACACTCATCTTACCATCCATTGTTTACTTTGTGCAATACCACTTTTTAATAAATAAAAAAAGTGGTATCGCACAAAGTAAAAAATGGATGGTAAGGAGAGTGTTTTATTACCATACCACAAAGTTATCAATGCTTTTAATATCCAAAATATATTATTATAATTTATTATATGAAATACTGGATTATTCACCCCACGGATGATATTTCAATACTATAGGTATCTCAACTTGATATGAAACATTTTATATGAAAAAAGAAAGTCTGAGCATGTCCCAGAGCTTCCAACTTGGATTTCGTCCAGCTTAAGCAATCACTTTATACATTTGTGTAACGTTCACCATTCTGCCCATTATTGAACATACATTTTGCGTTAGTTAATGAAACGGTCTCTGTTACATTCCAAATGCGGGTACAATTTTTGATAAATTAGTAAGTATGGTTGAAAACTTCTCGACTGTTGGCGCCACATTAGCAATACTTTCAAATCTATTCATTCATCGAGTTCATTGTATATTTACAGGTTTAAAAAATAATGCAATATGGATGATCGAGAATGAGCAGAATGGTCAACGTAAGACAAGTGATTAAAGCCAGCCAAATTTCTAGTCGTAAACCCTAGGATACTCAGAATTCCATATTTTTTCATATAAAAATAACTATAAATGATTCATTTCAAGTAAAGACACCTATAATATCGGTCATTTTATTAATTTTCAGTCTCGCTCTCCAACAAAATTATCGCACAGTTTGAAGATCGCAATAAAATTTTCATTTTAATAACACACATTTTTTGTATAAAAAGTTGTCCTTTATCCAGTTCTACAGAATATGGGTTATTCTTTGCAAGAATGCAGCATTAACGTGACATTGAACTTCATGAATACTGATGACCAATTGAGTGTTCAAAATATTCTGAGTGAAATGTTTTTTGCATATATTGATCACCCATATAGTACTCAATCGTTTCTTTCATCCATTCCTACTCACATGTCAATATGAGTAGAGTGGATGAAAGAAAATACGAGTTTATGGGAATAAATAAGTAAATGTGACGCGCTAAATATTATAAATACATTTTTTAATTTCGCAGAAATGAAGTTGTGATTAATATTTGTTTTTTCTTAAATACATACATGTTATGAGAAAAATAAAATAAGGGGATAAAAATGATTACCCCAAAATATGAATAAAGGCATATAACAACATATTCATATTTTAATTAAAAGGAGTAAATAAACATACTTTACATATTTTTTACATTTTTAAGTAATTAAAAAAATAATTAATTTTGTATCAGTATACTATAAATATGTAAGCTTAAATAGACCTTTAAAAAGCTATTACATGCTTTGAAACTGCAAATGTGGAAGAAAAAAATGTTTAAATTCATTATGATTACTTTAAAATCTAATGGGGTTTGATAATTTTCGTCAGAACAGATTTCAAACATTCGTTTCGTATTACATATAAAGTTTTTAACGGTTAGTAAAGAATTAAAACTATGAATTGTGTCGCCTTCTTTTTCCAGATCCATGTAAGTCGATTTTCCAAAAAATGCAAAATTCTCCGGGAAACATTTATGTTAAAAAGACTCGTCTATCTTTAAATAAAATGTTATAAAATAGAGAATGTTCCCATTTTTTAAGAAATTTTTCAGTTTAAAAAAAAACATGAAACACAAACCGATAATGACGTCATCTTAATTTTTGACCTATCCCCGCTCTTTGACTGGCCGATATGGGTCAGAAGGCAAATTTCATGAATAGATGGGAATTTGAAATACAACGCTGTTTTTTAGTATTTTTAGCAGGGTTTTCAAGTAAATAAATATTTTGAACAATAAAACCCACAATTGAGATTCCGATAGAGTATTTATTTTAAAATGTTATAAAATTGTATCTGGCGGGTTTTGAAAGTAGGCGACACAATTGCATGTTTATCATGTATTTATTATATGACATCAGTATTTTTACTATCGCTCGGACACTGATATATACACATGGATGTACACACTTACTGGAAAAGGTATGGGAATGTACAAAATTGTAAATTAATACAAATTTATTTTTGTACATTATTCCCCTTCCCCTTTTCTGGCGCCAGTGACAAGTGAATTAATAAAGGTCTGGCATAATACACAATACTGTGAAATTTAAACTCTAATATTTTCATTATGGTGTCTGATTTGTACGGCATATTTATGTGAAATAATATTTGAAATTGATTTATTTGTTTTTAAATGGTCAAATAGGATAAACTTATATCGAAGGGCAAAAAACAATTTCATTTTTGTTTGGAGCAAATTGAATTATTTTGAATAAAAGTATAATCCTATCGGAGTATCTTTTACTAGCAATATTCATTAATGATTAATGAGATGGAAGAGACAATAATACCCAAGTTTGGGGATATCGTATAACTCATTAATAATTAATTATTATCCGTATTATTTATTTACTTATTTATACTTATCTTCATCGTTAAACTGAAAGCCGATTAAGTAATTGTGTTGGCAAAAATGTTATTTTATACGTAATACTCAGTCCAACAAATTTTGCTGTGGATACACTGTTTGGGCACTGTTCTGAGGGTTCTAGTTTCGATTGCCATAAGGGTTAAAATAAATATGTGTTTTTTTTAATTATATTTATTTAATATTATCCCGATCGCCTAGGACAGTGTTGATCACCTAGCCTCGAGTATTTAACGATCGAGATAACAATACTTATACATCCAGTGTCTTACGCACCATTGGGCGCAGATAACAGAAAGTAGAAAAAAGAATTTAATTATGTTTGATTTTCAAACATCCGTCAAATATGAAAGGATAAGGGTGTTTCCAAAAAAATCGGATGTAACGTTGTGAGTGCGTTAAATATAATATATACATATACGTATTGGGCGTGTAATATTTTTTCTTAATACCAAATGATTTTCAAAACTTATTATATTAATATGCATTGATTATTACTTACATTGTGCATCCAGCGAATTTGATAAATCCAGGGGTTCGATTTGATGTTACATTCGAAATATACGTCTGCAGATTCTTTGATCATTGACAAGTTGAGGCTGCTCCCCAATTCAGAATACACCAGAGGGACATCTACGAATATAACGTATTACGTTTTATCAATCAATCATTTCATGCTTTCAATGTTTTTGTATTAAGTTTTAAGATAAAAAAATACAAAATTTGCGAACTTAAACTCGCAAATAGAAAAAAAAACAACACTGTTGTTCAGAAATAATAATAGTATGAGTGTTCTTCTCTTTCTAGTATGTTTTAAATGATAAAAAAAGCAGTAATAAATATACAATACTTAAGTTCTGAAGTACTGTAAGTTTAAAATAAATAATATAAAATATACGTACTCCTATATGTAGGTAATTAAAATTTTTAAAATACCATAAAAAAATGTAAAGATCTAAAGAAGGATTCAAATTCACAGAAAATATAGTTAAATTTAAATAAAACGAAAAAAAAAAGACAATACCTTTGCCTTTATCGTCTTGTAATCTAATGCTCTTTCTGTAGTTGAATGTAATTTGTTTGATTTATATAGATTGTTTTAAAGGCGAACTTAAAAAAAGGTTAAAAAAAAACAATTAATATAAGGAATAAAAAAAAATACAACAAAATAAAATAACAAACAATACCAGCATGAGAGAAAACCGAGAGTCGTTTTTTGTTGTTTTACTTACGGTGAATGTCCAATTTCCAACCATCTTCAAGTCCACTATCTGGTATGTGGCTTTGTTCTCCTCGACATGAGAGAAATTTCCCACCATCAGCAATGGTTGGGGAAAACGTCAGCACGCTTATGGTTATGTTTCCATCAGCACTTGACTATAATGTCGAAAATAAAAATCAAATTATTATATTTTAAGTTACTAGATGTAAGTTAGTAAATTTATTAATGAAATACAAAAGGACATCATCCTGAATCAAATTAAAAAAATACAAAAAACTATTTTTTTTCTTCCATTGACTTTATTTCATCACGGGGAAAAGTCGTAATATAAAATTATTATCCAATTATCATCCGCGATTTTTTCCTATTATTTGTATTAATCAAAGTTACATATGTTCTTTAATATCATTTATATCTGGCTACATCGTTCCCCAAAACAGATAATAACGGTAATTTGTATTACATTCAATAAATAACAAACTAACAGCAGGGATAGGCAGAGAGAATAGAAAGCCACACCACTCTATCTTCGCAGACAATCTACGCCTATTCCACATTCATGCATCTCCTCATACATATCTACCGATTATTCCAACTCCCGACCTTACCACTTACAAATATTTCACATACTTGATCATGCCAAGTTTTGTTCGGTCTTTTTCTACTCCTTTATCTAGCTACATTCGATTCATAAATGTGTTTTACTGTTCTTTCTTCGCTGATTCTTTCCGTATGTCCAAACCAACTCAACACATTTCTCAATTTTATCGATAATGCCTTGCATTCGAACATCTTACATTCATAGTTTTGCCACACATTCATATAAGGGATCACATTTCGACTGAATTTAATCTACTTTTATCCTGTTTTTACCAACTCCATGCTTCACTTGCGTACATTAAGGTTGGAACCAGGACTGGTTTAGCATTCGCTGAAAGGATGATTGACTGTGTTCCCAGCATTTATTTATTTATTTAAATTTCATGTAAAGAAAATAAATAAGCACATTGCCGGGCTTATTGCTAAAAAGCAATATCTTCCAACCAACCAAAAACAGATTAGTGATATTGGTCAACACTCTTTCTTCTTATTTACTCTACTTTCAATATCTTTTGCATTCAGCGAAAGTACGTTTTTATGAGGTAAGTGTAAAAATCATGTTAATATAACATTCCAGATTTATAGTAGCTAATAGCTAATTTCAATACACGGTTCACTCTGTTCCCAGTATATAATCTTCTTTCAATTTCTTTTGCATTTATTAAATGTATGTATTTACGAGGTAAGTGTTAAAATCGTGTTAATATAACATTCCAGATTTATAATAGCTAAAAGCTAATTTCAATGCACGGTTCACTCTGTTCCCAGTATTTAATCTTCTTTCAATGTCTTTTGCATTTATTAAATGTATGAATTACGAGGTAAGTGTTAAAATCGTGTTAATATAACATTCCAGATTTATAACAGCTAAAAGCTAATTTCAATGTGCGGTTCACTCTGTTCCCAGTATTGAATCTTCTTTCAATGTCTTTTGCATTTATTAAATGCATGAATTACGAGGTTAGTGTTAAAATCGTGTTAATATAACATTCCAGATTTATAATAGCTAAAAACTAATTTCAATACACGGTTCACTCTGTTCCCAGTATTTAATCTTCTTTCAATGTCTTTTGCATTTATTTAATGTATTTATTATATTTTTGAGGTAAGTGTTAAAATCGTGTTAATATAACATTCCAGATTTATTAATGCTGTTTATGTAAGTAAATATTTACGATACGACGCCTAAAGAACTTTCAACTTCGCGGCAGTAAAACTATAATTGACCTATTGTTCACCAGCCAAACGACGCTCCAGGGACATATATCCTGTGTCGAGTACTTTTGTTTGGCTGTATACCTATCCAAAAAACGAAACCAAACATACCGCTGCCACTGGAGATACACAAAAGGCTGGCGGTATGTATGTATGTTAGCACGAAAATGATCGTTAACGCTTTGTCTTTTATTCTTATGGAATTGTCATTTTTATGTATGTACGTTAAAATAACGTTAAATTCATGTATTCTCACCGATGAAAAAAACCCAATCTTTTACATTTCGTGTTTTAATGTATGTAATATAAAATAGATATAACAGTAAGTTAAGATTAAAGTGTAAATAAGAATGACAATGAGAATGAAATGTTTTCAGCAGGGCAAGGCAGAGAGGATGCTCTTCTCTCCAGGCATACACACATGTAGTCATACATGCCCTCTGATTACGTAGACTTTCGAAACCACCAGATTTTTTGTTCTGATTGATTTGATCGTGCATTTTTTAAATTCTGAAGTCTTTCGGCCGTCCTCGTTCTGTTCCCCGTTCACATTCGCCCAATTAACTTTCGTTGTCTTGTCATTCTCTCACTATCCAATATCCCTACATGTCTATACCACCTTAAAGATCTCTTCTTAATCTTTTCAATTATCCCTAGTTCATATTCGTGTATATATCGACGTGCCCTACGTAAAGTGCTCTAACTACATTTTTGTTAATTTTGAGATATTTGGTGTACGTCATCAACTGACCGTTATTTACAAATATAAATAAACAACAACAAAAAAAATACGCCTAGTTTTCAGGCGTATAAGACGCTATCTACCTCGAATTTTCGAAATGAACTGAACTCCCAAAACGCTAACTACTTAATTTTGACAAAGCATAAAGTTTTAAAACTATATAAAACACTATTTTATCGTGTTTTTAATGTATAATACTAGTTTGAAATTTCAGATGAAACCGTTCATTAATAAAAAAAAATACGTTGAAAATCTTCCAAGCTTTCTCCTGTAACAGATTTGTAGTTAGAGTACTTTACGTAGGGGCCGTCGATATATATGTATATATATATATATATATATATATATATATATATATATATATATATATATATATATATATATATATATATATATATATATATATATATATATATATATATATATTATATATGTATATATATATATATATATATATTTATATATATATATATATATATATATATATATATATATATATATATATATATATATATATATATATATATATATATATATATATATATATATATATATATATATATATATATATATGTACAGATAACAATAAATATTATTTTAATGAAAAAATAAAATTTACTTTGTGTGAATAACTTCTGTGCCAACTATCGTTTAAGTTATAAGTTTTTTTTAATTTCCTGTTGCCGTTTTATACATATATTTTTAATGGAAAAAAATCTTACCGTATCTCGTGAATTTTTCATTGCTACACTTCCCTTCCACCATGTAATAGTCGGGGGTGGTCTTGAACCAACGACCTCGCATTCTAATTCGTAGGTGTTGTCAGCCGATAGGGGTCTATTTTCACCCCTTAGCCTTACCCAGAGCGGCCTCACTGTGAAGATACAAAGCAATTTAAATGACTCCAAATTGAATCATATTTATTATATATATACATATGTATGTATACATACTTACATATGTAAATAAAAATATATTTATGTATTTATATTTAAATATTTTAAAAATTTATTTATAACTGAACGTTTTTTTTCCTATTTTGAAAATCATCTTTTGAGGGATGAAACGATTTCAATTTAATATAATTATTTATTCAGACAACTGAATTTCCGCCCTAGGAATGATACACACATCAATAAATACAAAGCGTCTTAATTTGAGAAGTAGCATCTTTTATATCTGACCATCTTATGGCTTATGACCTAACATTTTCGTAAGCTCTCGGATGCTCAGGCATCTATCATCTTTTACGTTTAAAAGCTATTAATGATTCGCCTCTTAGTATATGTAAGTTATTTTAAATTCAATAAAAGGATATTGATTTTTATCGCAATATTCAAAATGCACATATTTAAGTATGTATGTAAACTAAATATACACACTTTATTTAATTGTAACAAATGGCAAATATGTATGTTTATTTCCGGTCGGGTTTGTATTTACCACTTACTACTTTTCCCATTACAAACCGTGCCGTAATAATATCTCCATGTTCTCCAAACGAGGAAAAGTTTTAATTGTGAAAATTATGTATTGACAAGGTAGTAATTTTAAAATATCATGTAACATTTTAATAAATTCAACCGGAACATTTAGTTCTTTAACACTTGAAAATAAATACACACAATATCAAACGAATTTGTTTCAATTTAAAAATAAAAAAATCTTAACGTTATCTCGGTATAGTATTCAAGAATAGTAGTTTAATCCTATAAGGTATACCTATGTGCGTATTTTTAATAAGGTTTTTCGATGATTAAAGAAAACACTTCGTTTTTTACCACTTGAATTTTATTATAGACTACATGTTTCAGAAGTTAAACTTCCATCATTCAGGTCTGTATAATAACTTAAATATAAAATATAAAATTGTTCTATAAATAAGGAGAGGGGAAAGTAAGGGGAAGGGGTTAGTCAAGTTCTGAAACATGTAGTCTATAATAAAACTCAAGTGGTAAAAAACGAAGTATTTTCTTTAATCATTGTAACATGTCTTACCACAAAGTTAATGCCGAAACAATAAATAAAATAAGGTGTTTCGATGTTTATTAATAAGTAAAATATTTCAATATTTTATGAAGACTTTCCTGGTTGATATAAGTTGAGGTTTCAAATGCAGACTTACAATTCATGTCAAGGGCCACAGAACTGGAAATGGCAGGGCTCAGGTCAGAGTTCTTTGCCTGGCAAGTCAGAACTGCATTCAAGTGGTGCCTTCGAAGGGAATCAATTTTCAGAATGTTTTGGGTTCTTCTTTCAGGGAGCAGGCCATAACTATCATCTAGGAGAGCATTGTCCCGCCACCACGTCACTTTGGGAGGAGGACGTCCTAATTTAAAGACAACGACAATTAAATACAAGATTACAGACAGCTACAACAACTTTTTACATATACAGTCCGGCAAAAAGACCTCTCGCATTTAAAGAGGATGCTATGCAAGTTGTGATGGACATGATTGGGTATCAAACACGATTATAACACTTGGTCCTGAAAACATAATTGAGTGTTCGACCTCGGACCATACCAACGCCGGAAAATATGCGCGTGTGAGAACATCTATCCAGCAATCTCCAAAACGTTCAACACTTAAACAGGCAGTTGTACTGGTATCACCTGGTAGGAGGGCACATATACAATAATAAGAATACTGTACTGAGATCGTCACTTCTTTTTCTGTGTTCTCAATCCTGTATATTGGTCTGCAGTAATAAATGACATCTACTTCAGTCTATTATGCGAAACCCTCTTCAACTCCTCATACGTTGAATACCCCGTATCCTCGTATAAGTCACAAAGATATTTGCGGAGTGAGCGTCCTCTGGCGTTTGTTCCATCGATCGTTCCCTCTATTATCTGGTGCAAGAAACGCTCCTGTCTTAACACGTGACCGACCGTCTCTTTTTCTCTACGGTCTTCATATATACCCTTAAAAATAATGGTTACCCAATAATTAACTAAAACAGACTTAGAAACTCTCTGTGTGAGGATATTCTTCATTGCGTATGAGGTCGTTTTGCCGGATCGTGTATAGTACAATCTGGAAAGTTACTTACCTCCTGTTGCCACGCAGACGATATTAACTGCAGCGCCTTCATTGTAAGGACCAAGGATGTAATGAGGTATGTGAGAACCTTGTTCATCAATTATCGATAATTTTTCGACTGGGACTAAAAAACGAATAAAGACGATTTTATTACGTATGCCTCTACGTGTCCTATAAATAAAACTAAAGAAACTGGTGAAGAAGTTTAACTACAAAGAGTCTAAAGTTAAATTCGTAACTGAACAAAAATTTTCAGCTACACGATTAAAATTATGGTTAAAAATTAGACAAATTCTCTCAGTACTAATAAGATTATGCAAGTCCAAATATGGAGGGCCTTACCAAAAAAATTACATTTCTATAAAAAAATATTTTAAGTAATCAGGAATTCTAGCTTGTAAAATTGTTACGTTTTGGTGTGATTTCATGATTTCATATTGGTTTAACGCAATTGATCATGTTTTGTGCCAACTTTAATTAAGATGTAGATAAAATACAGTAAACTGAACAGATTTGCATTTAAAGGATTTTTTGTGCTATATAGGAAATGTAACTTTTTGGTGAGGACGTCCACAAATCTTAAAGTTTTCCATTTATACTACTATGCTATATTTATATGCATATGCTCAAAGCTATGAAGATTCTTACGTATTACTGTGAGGTTGACCATGTGATTCCGGGTTGGTGACTTTTGAAAGTCTATTCTACACCTGTAGGTTCCGCCGTCAGTGGACTTGGCTTGGTCTATAGTGAGGAGCGCGGTTGGTTTAGTCCCAACTCTGAACGCTCCCCTGCCTCCCAAAGCCTCCTGGTCGGCCCAATGACTACCTTTCGTTATCTTTGAATCTCGAGCGTCATAACTGTTAGGAAAAAGAAGAAAAACTATCACTGAGAAAATAGTGACTGATGATTATAACATTCTTAAAACACAAGAGTTCTCAGGTTCCTTATTAAAGCCGATCAAATTAACGTGTTGTCTAGTTTTTTTAAAAAATTTACCCCATCCACAAAACTTCATTATTTTGTAACATTAAAGTAGATTTTTTAATTTTTTTTTTTTTTTTTGTAATTGGAGATAATCCAGATTTTATGAACAAGTATTTGGACACACTCAAAATGTTGTAAGTAAAGGAGAAAATATTTTTAAAAAATGCAACAATTATAAGGATATAATTGTTCTTTTTTTTTCCTTTTAATGCCTAATAAACCCAATGGCGCGAAGGGTACTGCTGAGTATCAAAGCAGTGTTATCTTTGTCGTCAAAACATGAAGTCAAGATGTTCAGTCCTCCACTGCATTATGATATCAAATACTAGAGTGAAAAAAATACTAATTATTATGTCCCCGCTTGGGATTGTTATCGGGGCCTCCAGCATAGTAGCCGAACGCGCTAACCACTGTATCATAGAGGCGGACACAGTAAGTACAATAATACTCAAACGAAAATCGAATACGAGAAATTAAAAAATCATATTTACGAGTAGGTACGAGTAGGTGAGTGATGTGATGCTGTAAAGATTGAACTGTGGATATATGTAGTTCAAGAAGAAATAACAAAATAGTTGAAACTTTTCTACCACACAGTTTCGGTTTCCGTTCTGGAATACTCAGAATGGGAACAATTTAAGTTTTTGTACTTAAACTTTTGGTTCGACTAAAACAGATCCGCTTACTTCCGTATTATTTTACCGATCCGACTGCATCGCCCCGGAAATGTTTATGACTTCACGTCTGGATTCTTTTCCCTCCCTACTACGCCATCGATCATAGTGTCTTTGGCAGTTCACGCGAGACTCTACAAACGAGACCACTAGAGTCACAGCAGGATGGATGCAGTCCCCGGTGAAACCCAATGGATGAGATAATTAAGATTCCCTTTAAATTTCTGCTTTCTACTGCCTTATACGATTTTTATTCATTATATTACAATATTGTTTTAATAAAAGAAATAACAGTATTCTAAACGTTACAGACTTTAATTTTCCAATAATATTATAAATAACGCAATGTTACAATGTCCGCCTCCGTAGTGTAATGGTCAGCAGGCTCGGCTTTGTTCTGGAGGTCCCGGGTTCGATTCCCAGGGGGGGGATTAAATAAATAAAGGTGTTTTTTTCACTCAAATATTTATTCAATATTACCCTGGACTGGTACCTGAAGTGGAGGGCTGCTCACCTTTCCTTCATGTGTTAACGATCAACATAACACTGCCTTTATATGATGCAGTGCCCTATGCACCATTGGGATGTGGGTAAGGGGGTTTAACATATATGAACCTTATAGGCTTGCAAACTTGGCCTCAATGTTTGGAAGAAAGGTAAAATAAATAAAACAGTATTATATGCGATTCGATATCGATTCCTGCTGAAAAGAGTATTTTTTGCAAACAAAAATGTCTAATTAAGTAAAAAGGATTTCTTTTTACCTGTAAATTGGTGAAAGCCGACCTTCTCTGTACCAAATAACCAGTGACACTCTATCGCCGGGAAGGGTAGTTGTGACGTCACAGGGTAGCTTTGCTGATCCTCCAAGGATCACCTCTGTTGTCGAAGCTGTTAAAAGGGGAAAACATGTTTTCATTGTAATAAAAACGATACAAATCACTCATTCCACTCTCATAAATTAAAATTATTACACCTTGTTACACATAAAGGCCAAATTATGAATTATTTTGAAAATTTTGAAATCCAAAAAAAATAAAATTCTGATAATAATTTATTAAATAATATATAGTTTCAAAATTCTTCATCTTTGCTTTCCATTTTTCCTTTGTTTTCAAACTCCGCCCCTTGACTAACCCCCTCCCCCTAACTTTTCCCTCTCCTTATTTATATAACAATTTTATATTTTAGTTATTATACAGACCTGAATGATGGAAGTTTAACTTCTGAAACATGTAGTCTTTAATACAACTCGAGTGGTATAAAACAAGTGTTTTCTTTCAGTATAAAATAATATAATGAAATACGAAGTTTAACAAAAAGTGATTTTAGTGATAGGATGAAGCATTTATCCCTTTATTTTATCGTTCTTACTCTCTCGGCATCATCATGCAGAATTATTTTTAAAACCTTCAAAAATATAATTTTTATTATTTTAAACTACTTGTAATAAAAAAAAACATTACCGAAAGTCAAGTGATCAATTTGTTAATTGATTATAAATTACAATGTATTTCTACCAGGAAATCGTGATAATAAGAAAACGTTTCGTAATATAAGATTTTTAAATAAAACCCTGAAATAACAGAATCTTTTGATCTTAAAAGATAACAAATCATAATGCGTCACAGAAAAGCTTAATTCCATGGAATTCAACGGAAATTGAGAAAGCTTTCCCTGTTATCGTAAGCAAAGCTCACAACCTTAAAACTTTAAGCTTATGTGAGAAATGAAAACACAGATGTCTCTCTATGTAGAATTTGTGAAAAATTCAAGACTTATTATAACAAAAAATATTGAGGCAACGAATGCTTGAATGTTTTTTTTAGTTCACAGGTTGTTTATTTATTACAATTCTGACAATAAGTGCGAGAATTTTAACGAAATGTTAAGTTTATGGATTGAAACAAGTATAAATTTGGTTAACGTGTTATTTTTTTGAATAAATATTTAATTTTATGTGTTTTATTTGAAAAATATTTAATATATCTTGATAAAGTATATTTCAAAAACATTTTTATAAATGCGTGTTCAATTTTTATTTTAATTAATCTAAACAGGTATGAAAATGTATTTAACACAAGTTACAAAAGTTACAAAACCTTAAAAAATATTGTATGTTAATTTTTAATAATATTTGTAATGAAAAAATTAGTTTTGTATCAAATTTATTTAATACAATCACAAAATACGTAACTCGTTAGCAAAATATGTATTTTATGTTAAAAATCAAAATGGTTTTCAGTAAATTTATTTATTAATTGTAAATCAAACAAAGATTTTTTGAGTTGACTAAGTTGTATTTTATTATTTAAAACCACACAAAAAATAATATTGTGACAATTGTTTCGCCTAGTTTTGGCATTTTCAAACGAATGTCCATCCAACGAAAATGCCATAACTAGGGGAAACAATTGTCACTATACTAATTTTTATGTGTTTTAAAAAAAAAATTAAATACAGCTTAGTAGGCTTAAAAAAATCTGTGTTTGATTAAACAATTAATACCTAAATTAAAATGAAGTTCTACAAATTAAACGCCAAATCGATTAATTCAAATAAATTGTTTAATTTCTATGTAATACGATCCAAATTAATTTACCGTTATGAAATATGTCGGGTTGTGGTCTCGTGGTTAGTGTCGCGGACTCTTGAGTCAGAGTTTCTGGGTTCGATCCCACTCTACCACAATTTGATACCTACATATTTCGAATATTGAGACACTAAAGGACAAAGAAATAGTATAAAATTGAAGTTTTTTTGTAAATAATAAAAATAAAACACAAATATTAATCTTTAAAAAAATATATATTGTAATAATAATTTCATTAAAAAGACTTTTGCCCATAAATGCAAGAGCAACATTGCAGCATATCCTTCTACTTCAAAATATAATTTTTAAAGCTTTTGCAGGAAATAACGCATCCTTTTTACAATATGAAAGTTATCAAAGTTAGGGGAGAGCAAAGCAAACTTAAAAGGTAAGAGATAGCACTCACGGATACTGTAAATTAAGTTATTGGGTCCTTTAACAAAATTATATGCTGCAGATAAAATCTTATACTTGAAAATGTCATATATTTTTAAAACTACTCGTACCCAGCATCGCGTTGCTGCATCTCAGTCTGGTTAAATAGAAAAGAAAGAAAATAGGAAACTTATTATTTTAAATGTGTTATTTTTTATAATAAATCAAAGAAAATATTGAAATTCAATGAAACAATACAATTAAAAACAACGAAAATGCTAATTGACAGAACCTATCAAGAAGCACGCTTTCCGGCATGTGAATTTTTTTAGTATGACGTGCGTTGCAGAAACGCTCTTTTTTTTTTAAATAAAACATATTTTTACTTATGACAGATTAAAACATCTCCCTTAAACGCATATCGTAGTCGTACAGGAGAAAGTGACCAACTGACAAAACGTAAAATGTTCAGGAGGGCCATTTAAACGTTTTTACACTTTTGTTATCAATTAAAAACAAAGAAATAATGTATTCACGATTGTGATTATTTTTGTGTGAAAAGAAATGTTTACCAATATTGAAATGAGTAAAAAATATTTTTGAAAATTTACATCCTAAAGTTTTTAAAATTACTTCAAGCAGTTGGTCACTTTTTTCTGGCAAAAATTTAGGAAAAAATGCAGATAGTCACTTTTGATTCTTAGAATGAGAACGGAAACGTTAGTTACAGATACAAAAGTTTAATTCAAAGCATTTTATTTTATTAATTTAAATTAAGAAAGAAACTTTTTTTTGGAAAATAAACTAGCTGGTAACATAACATTAAATTACACAACTTTTTAAAAATAAATATACAAAAAGTAAAGAAGTATTATTCTGACTCAGATTCAGAATCTAAGTTTGGTACTGGTGCTCTGTCCTCCAGCCCGGGTTCGATTCCCAGGGGGGGTTGAAAATAAATATTAGTGATTTTACACTGTAATATTTATTTCATATTACCCTGGACTGGTCCCTGAAGCGCAGGAGTGATCATCCTGCCTTCATGTAAGTAACGATCAAGATAACATTGCATCAATACGATGCAGTGCCCTATGCACCATTAGTTGCGGATAAGGGTCAGAAGAAGATTTGAGATCTAACATATCGTCAAATCTTAATTCATGTACATTATATGGATCACTCTTTCTTGATTTTTACATATTTTCATCAATAATTTACCTCTACTGGCCATTTGACTTTGAATTTAGTCACTTTGTTTCTCTAGAAACATTTAAATGTCAAATGTTTCATACAGAACTATAAATAACTTCATGGCGTTGAAAATTGTTACAACAGGCAATAATGTCCAAGTGTCACTTGGTCACTTTTGCTTGTAAAGAAAATGAACATCAATGCAGTTAGTCATTTTTAACAAGTCAAAATATTATACTTCCAAGTTAAAAATCGCTCTGGGATTTTTTTTCATGGCAGTATTAAGCTAGTAAGATGTCAAATAGTTAATAATCACGTTTTTGTAAAAACTGCAGTTGGTCACTTTCTCCTGTATGACTAAGATATTTGTATTGAACTTTGTGTCAAAATTTGAAACAACTGGTTAGAAAAAAACGTATAATGATTCGTTTGTTCAAAAACTAAGAAGGTATTGAAGAAATGAACAATTTCGCACACACACATACACACTCAAAATAGTAAGAGAATATTATTAGATTATATTTCGAATAGAAATAAATCGCTAGAATTTGTGGCGGTCAATCACTTAAGATATGTACTTTGTGTATTTTATATATTTCTGGTTCTCAGGTATGTAGATATTGAATAAAATATAAACCCCGTCTGTTTAGACAGTCTGGTTCCGTGTTTATCAGTCTGCTATGAGGATTTCAACATTAAAACATAAAAACACATTTCTAACACGAAGTACATCATTCGCATGTGATGTAGAATACAACTAAACTAACTAAATGTAGTAAATTGCGAGTTCAGTAGTTTAAACTGGGGTTATGGGATTAACCTTCATTGTACAACGAGGATTTGGAAGAGGGTGTCTACAAATCCAGCATTAAACAGGGTCGACGAATCTTTTGAGCTATTTGGAAAATAATGTTTAATATAGGGAAATAACGTTTTACAAAGGAGTTGAAATAATCGACGGGTATGTATGAGGAGATTCATGAATGTTTGCAAAGACAGACAGTATTCCCTCTACCTATCCCTTCGGGGAAGCAGCGTGATGGTTAGTTAGTTAGTTACGTTTTTTTATAAGTTTTGTTTATACATATGTACATATATCAGTATTTGAATGATAGAATAAATCATTGGTTATTTAAAATATAATTCAGGAGAATAGAAAAATGTTTCAGAAATACTCTAAAATCTATATCCATATACACGCATATCGGAAGTCATTTTCCTCCGAAGTGGGCAAATAGATGTGATATTTTTAAACAATTTATTTAAAAATATTCATAAATTAGATTTTTTTCTAAACTTGGCTTAATCACGTGGTTGAAATAATTGATCATACCAAGTTTTTCTCGGCCTTCTGCTTCTATTAAGAATACACTCATCGCATGTTTTACTATTATTTTTTCACTCGTGCCCAACCCATCTCCACACACCCTTCTTAATTTATCCATAATGCTTAAATCAACCTTATCTTAGATTTAATTACTGTAGCATCAGACATCTAAATACATATAAACGTGCATTCACGGTCATAGAAATGTTTTTTATTTGGGTTAGAACGTATTACTGAAGTTTTGGGATATCATTACATATAGGGACCGTTCTCATTGCAGAAGGAAATAAAAGGCATTTTAACCAAAAATGATGTTTAATTATGAGGGAAAATTGGGCGCAGCTTTATTTGTGTGTAAAGACATTGGGACCATTACAAAAAATTAAGCAATCATATCTTTGATGTCAAATATGTAATTCAAATACAGAAGAAGGTATACATATTCGTAAGTACACACTCGTATGCGAACACGTATGTGTTAGTATTTAATTTGCGCTGTCGGAGGCATGATTTGTAGAGGCTTGTGACTTTTTTATGAAACGCTTATTTTTCCTCTTTTCTCTGCCTTTATTTCATTGTTGATTTTATTGAAACTACACTATATCATTCTTTCATTCAACATAAGATTTACGACAGTTATTTTACAGTGAAAAGGAACTGAGTATAGATTGTTTCGCAAACACACTATTTGACAATTGAAACATCAGGATGAAACTAGAACGAAGATAAAAACTTATATTTAAGAAAATGATAAATGTTTTTAATAACTATTTGATGTAGTTGAAAAGGTCTTGAAATGTGTCTTTGAGAGTTTTTCTTTTCAGAAATGATAAAAACTTGATATTTTGAATTGAAGAGAAGAAGAAAAAAACGGAATGGTGTTAACGCTTATGAAAACGTTTCATTAATTATTCAAGAGAGGAAAACATATATTTAGCAAGGAGAACGTACAACAGTTTCGTAAATTTTCAAGTGCATTTTTTTTATTATATTGGAGCTGAATTTGAATATTGAAGTGAAATCAAATAATTTTAAAACCTAACTGCCATTGTTGGGATTGTGTTTTTTGATGATTTAGAAATTCAAGATTTTAACCACCTATCAGACATTGGATTTTCACCCTACGGATGATGCATCAATATTAAAGATGTCTTAGCTTGAGATAAAATACATCGTTTATACATCAAAGACGATGGAAGTCTGAGAATCTTATTAACAAACGGTTCAATAATGGGTAAGACGATGAACTTATTGAATTAACTTTTTTTTTCCAAAAATGTTAGTAATGTTAGTATACCGTATAACCACTTTTTACTAACTGGGATTTTTACAATCGTCGTTACGGTGCGCCTCGAAACCGTTAAACAAAAATCTAGGTGATAATAATAATAATAATAATAAAATTGGATAACTTATATAGCGCCATTTTCGTAAAAAAATACCTCAAGGGCGCTTCACGGTGAATGAATTGGGGAAAATATTATGGTGGAAATGATTTAGAAAACAAATGTGTTTTTAGTCTTTTTCTAAAGATCATCTCACTCTCACTATTTCTAACCATTGGTGGAAGAGCATTCCACGCCGTCGGTCCTGCAACAGCAAAGGCACGCTCGCCAAATTTAGTGCGTTGCTTGCGAGCTGGTAAGATAACTTTGTCCATTGCAGATGTTGTAGCCGATCGAAGCGTGAGACGTCTATCAACCAATTCATCTGGAATACACAGCTCCTTAAGATACTCTGGAGCCATATTGTGTATTGATTTATACATGAGGTGAGTTGTTATTTACTTGTGCTAACATTACTGAGATTTTTGTAAAAAAAAGATAATGTAAAGACAAAGTAAATGCTCTTAACATATTTAAAAAATATATATTACTGAACTTATATTAGTTGATAATGCCTTCAGGTAAAGGGCACTTACATTGAAAACGCCATCAAATTTAGATACCTTGGCAGTATGGTGACACAGACTCTTGACCTAGATACTGAAGTAAAATGGAGATTTGAAGCGGCTCGAGTTGCATTTAATAAAATGAGAGTGCTCTTCTTAACCTTACACTTGGACAGTCTCATAAAATGCTATGTGTGGTCCGTACTGCTATATGGCTCGACCTGGACCCTGAAGGTGAATACGATAAATCGGATTGAAGCGTTTGAAATGTGGCTTCATCGCAAGATGCTTCGTATTCCCTGGGTGGACAGGGTCACAAATAAAGAAGTACTCAGAAGCGCTGGATCACACAGACAACTCTTGTCACGTATTTGAGAAATCGTGCAGATAAATGCCACATTATACAAATCATCATAATAGGAAAGATATAAGGACTGTGAGGAGCTGGCAGAAAAGAGATGCAGTCGCTTAGCAACATTCGCGACTGGACCGGGATGACAGGAGTGGATGATTGGTTCCAGACGGCGCAGGATCGTAAAGCCTTTGCCAAAGTGATCGCCAACGTTGCGGGAGCCTAACGAAAACCTATTTTCTCAATACAAAAACGACGTTTTAAAAAAAATCAACTGAGTAAAATATAACCTGAGTTTAAAGAAAATTAAGATGCGATTAAACGTATGTTGGGCCTTAACATTATACATGTTATTCATGAGGAATATTTGTATTAGTTTTCACTGTACGAGTATTGTTTGAGTATTTTTGACTGTTAATTAAGGGTTTACGTCACACCCCTTACTCGATAATCCTTAAATTATCATCATTCGCTATTCGCTAAGCTTTAGTTGTTCATTAATAGTATAAATACGGGTATCAATAAGTAGGAGCAGAACTTAAATCATCGATATCGCTAAAAGCGCCTTGCGTTCTGCTGAGTTATTTATCGAAGTTTGCTTCCATATACTAACCTCCTAGGGTGGCGATGCGATAGTGGGGAAGAGAGTTATCGTCGTTAGTGTTTTGGAACAGAACTAAGACAGTGGTATATTATATATAGTTTAATCCATTGATGGCTATGCAAACAGGTGAAATAGTAGTAAAAGTTGTCGAGTTTCGCCGTGTTATCAAACAATGAAATATGAGAGTGTATTCACCTTCGAACTGCACTTACAATACGCCTGGGGCTTTTGTACAAATCCGGATCATTTATCTAATTTTCCAATTATCGCCATACATTGCATATGAACTGTTTAAACTAGTTTTATTTTGTTCATTTAGGTAAAATATATTTTATGCTTGATTACAACAGTGGGATACTAGAAACAATTCATACCATCAGAAAGTGGATTATTCAATATTATAAGTACCTCAACTCGAGATAAATTTCTTTCGTATGTAAATATAATATATGTATTTATTGTAACTGCAGAGAGTTGGTAGAATTCCATATTGAATTGTTGGGTAATATATCCAAAATTAAACAAGGGTTTTGTTGGATTGAATTCTACATTTATTTATGTATATCTCAATACGTGACGCGTTTCGTCTTCTTAGGACATTATCAAACACTAAGATATACAAAAACATATGTAGAATTCAATCCAACGAAACCCTTGTTTTCTTTGGATATATTACCCAACAAGTAAATATATGTTATAGATACCTATAATATACCAATAACAATCTTACTGTTTCAGAGCAGGCTTTGAGATGATGACTTAAACTTATTAATCACATATTGTATTTACATAATATTTCACAAGTTATTATGAATTAAATTACACTTATATGATAAAGTTTATCTAGTATGGAAGATCTCGTACAAGGAATACATTTTGAATATATCGTTATGGCCCAACATACGTTAGATAGTAACTTAATTTTCTTTAAACCCAGGTAACATTTGACGTAATTGTTTTTTTTTTCTTAAACACCGTTTTTGAAAAGAAAAGAGCTATTGAAAGGTAAGGAGTAAAAAAAATATATGTATTTATTTTTTTAATATGTATTTAAAAAAATAAACTAATTAAAAATAAGTATATATATTATAAAATTGGGCGTGATGTGACGACCGGCTTTTAGCGCAGCTGATCGTTTAATGAATTCTATTGTATTATTGCGAAAAATAACATTTTTAACCAAAATATGGAAATATTATGGTTAAATATAATATAAAAAAAATCCTCCTTATTTTTATCTTTTAAAATGTTGATTGTCTGCTTAGTAATATTTATTATTGTATTATTTATTGCAGTGAGTTAACATTATTGCAAAACAATGATTTATTATTCAATCAAATACAATAGAAATTGGTACATATGAACTTAAGAATTAAAGTACTTCTTTTTGTTCAAAGTTACTAAAAAAATACTTATATCATACAAAAAAATATTTATTTCTAATATTTATTTAAATATTTATTTAGCTCCCTAGGCCACAATGTCTGGCCCGGCGCAGGTATAACTTTCATCACTGATTTCTCTATCACCCAAGTACATTATACCAAAAAATATTTCATATAAATACAGTTAATTTTAATTAACATGGTCATACGAATTGCCACAAAGAGTGTCCCAAAATTATGGAACCAAAATATTTATTTTGATTGTAGAAAAACGTCGCATCTTTTTGATCGGAGTAGCTGATCAGTTATGAGAAAAAATAGCCAGAGTGGAAAGGGTTAAAAAACAAAAAAAACATGGAAACAAACAGACAAAATCATTTTTATATCAGATAAATAACGTTAATTTTTTTAAATATAAATATTCAAATGTGTGAAAATGCATTACAAGTATGTGGTTCCGAGAATTCGAGTATACGTTAAACTTTGGCTTTTGACCTGATATACTGAAATTTACATAATTATATTGTCATAAGCCAGTAATGGTGTAATAGAAGCGTGCATGTCCCGCCAAATCCAGACGCAATCAATTTTGATGGCAGATCATTCAAAATGTTACAAATATTTTTGAAAATTAACATATAGTAACGATTGATTTGCCGAACAGAAAGCCATAGAAAACTACTTATAGCTCAACACTCTTCTTATAATTCATAGTTCACTTTGTGTAATACAACTTTAATAAACAATAATTCGTGACTACTGGTTTAGGAATACTCATTTCATCATCGGGTCATGAAAATAAAATTATTACAGTCTGACATAAGTACAAAAATAAAATTTTGAATGAGAGAAAGAAGATAAATGATTCGCAATTGGAATATTTTTAGAAGTAGGCTTGAAGTCTAATTTAGTTAGTTATTTATTGTGGGTAAGTCTATATGGATTGCTTTACTTACTTCTGATTTTTCTAGATTATCTGAACGGAGGCCAGTTTTATTTACATGTACAATTAAAGAATATCAAAATATAAAAATGCATAAGTTATGTTAAAATGATGGGAAAGTTCTTGAAATACCGATGTGGAATATTTTAAATTCTTATTTCTTAAACAATTCAGGTCATATGTTGAGCATATACGAAGCATACATAAGAACTATCTACCAAAATCTAGAATGTGTGTCTTAATACAGTAATTTTTTTTTTGAAAATAACATGTCCGTTCTGGAAAATCTTCAAATAAACTTAAAGTCTTCCAACTACTACTATGTACTGATACTACTATCACGCCGTTTCCTCTCAGGGGTAGGCAGTAAGGATGGAACGCCACACTCTTCTGTCTTGACATACACTCCTCACCTTATTCACATCCATACATCTAGTCACACATGCCCTCCGATTACGCAGACTTTTGACACCACAAGATTTTAGGTTCTGATTGATCTGATCGTGCCAAGTCTTTTTCGGCCATCTTCGTTCTATTTTCCTGCTCACATTTGCCACACATATTTTCATAGTCATTTTCTCTACATGTCCATACTACCTTATAGAACTCTTCCTTATCTTTTCAATTATTCCTCGTTCAGCCTTACATTCCTAATCTTCGTTTTTAATTCTGTCATACACGATTTTTGACACATTCGTCTGAGAGAGCGCAATTCAACAAGTCTTTCAATATCTAGAAATATTTTCAAAGCATCGTCAATATTTAAAACAGTAACAGTTTTTTATTTATAGAAAGTGGTAACAGGTTTTTCCTAATTTTTGTTTTTATTTTAAATAATAAACCTTAATTTATCGTGAAACCATTAACAATACTCTATGAAACAGTAACAGTTCTATGATTTTATGAAATGGAAAATGTTTTTTTTTAAAATTAAGATGAAAATATAAAAATAATAAAACTCAATTTATTGTGAAAACACCAAGAATACTCATAAAAGTAACAGTTCTATGATTTTATGAAATGGTAAATATTTTTATTTACTAATTTTAGATTCCTATTTTAAAATAATAAACCTGAATATACCACGAACAGTTTTATGTTTTTACGGAATGATTAATATTTTTTCCTAAATTTTAAAACTGTTGACTATTTATAAAATTTTTCTGATTGTATTTTACGCTTGTTTAAATAATCAACGTCTCATTACTAAATAATTATATCCGAATTCCAGAATTTCTCCCGAAACCCATTAATTAATTATTCTGGATCGTTCCATAAATAAATGGTCACGTACCTATACGAGTATATTGTAATAAAATTAACAAATTTAATTAATATTATCAAACCAGCTCTAAATAAACCAAATTAAATTACGGTAATAAACTCAAGCTATTTTATCTACAAGATAGCTTTATTTAGTAAACATAATGTTGGATAACACTCAAGGGTATCTTAATTGATTGTGCTAGAATACTATTTTAGAATACTAAGAGTTTTTTTTTCAAAATAGTAATTTCAATTTAATTATTGTGTGATAATTAAATTGAAATTATCACACAAAAATTAAAATATATTATTACATCGACTGCATCATTTGAGTGCAGAAAGATTTTAACTTAAAACTCAGTAACCATCACGCCGCTTCTCCGCAGGGAAAGGCAGAGAGTAGAACGCCACACCAATCTGTCTTTGCATACAATCTTCGCCTCTCCCACACTTATGCATTTCCTCATACATACACGCCGATTACTTTAAAGAATTAAAGAAGTTAAAAAATCATGGATTATATAAATATAAATAATTTATTCTTTTATTGATTTGACAGTCATTTTGTGGTAAAATGTATCCATTTTTTATTTTTGTTTCACTTGGTAAATACCACTATTTCTCAAAATCTATTGTGGTTTGTGTTTTGATGCATTCCGTACAACAGAGTATCGTAGTATCACAGTCGATATAAAGAAATAGTATTTTTGCCAAACAAAAAAATAAATTAAAAATAGAAAAATAAATGTAATATAAAAAAATGTAAAAAACAAATTTTAATTTTTAAGTAAATAATAACAAAGATATTAAAATATTTTTTCATTTGTATATTTATCGATAGTTTATGTGAAACCAGTATTTAATACGGTGTATTGTTTGACGATATTTCTGCAGGAGCTTTGTAATCCCACTAGACCTGGACCTTTTATTATTTATGGCTTTTCCCCCCAGGAACATTCTATTAGACCGAAGCATTGTTGGTAACAATAAAATAACTAAGATTAATTTAATTCAAAACAAATAGGTACCCGATATTAATCGCTTATTGAATTTTTGCACCTATATTGTATGAAAATAATAAATTTTATAAATAACTAAGATTAATTTAATTCAATACAAATAGGTACCCGATATTAATCGCTTATTGAATTTTTATACCTATATTGTATGAAAATAATAAATTTTATAAATAACTAAGATTAATTTAATTCATAACAAATAGGTACCCGACATTGATCGTTTATTGAATTTTTATACCTATATTGTATGAAAAAATAAATTTTATAAATAACTAAGATTAATTTAATTTTTCTAGATTATCTGAACAATGAAAAGTTTTTTTAACATGTAAAATTTCTATACCCGTTGATATATTAAAATTACGGTCTTAAGATATAGGGTGATAAGCAAATTCTGAAAAAGTATTATTATTAAGGCACATGAGATGTTCTTTGACTCTTATATTGAATTTACGCGATGTTTTTCCAATGTAAAGGGCTGGACAATTGAAACTATTTAATTTATAAACACCAGAATGATTCAATTTTCTTCTTTATCTTCATTGCTTTTAATATAGAAAAAAGCTTATTTTATATTTAATACAAACTCCTAATTTTTTATACATCTTTTTAAATTCTTTTAGAGTCTCTTCATTCTTCATACATTGAGGCATATCATTTTATTTTGTATTTTTAAACCTTTATATATGTGTCAAAATTCTTATAAATACGTCTTGGATTTGCATGTTCACTTAAGAAAAAAGTATAACGTACGTACCCAAATACTTAACTAATGGTAATATGTACATTTACATATCGCTCACTCCTTTCAAGAACGTCATAAATCAAAAATCATCAATTTTTAGTTGTGCATGTTTTCGGAATGCTCAGAAAATGTACTATATCCCAGCAAAAGCGGCAAATTTTTAACTTAATATTTACGCGCTATAGGGCAGAAAGTGTTGTTTTTGCATTTTGAAGAAAAGGTATTGTTTAATATTGTTTTTTAAATAAACTAAATATTTTTCAAATGAAGAAAAAACCTTCAGGTTTTACCTAAAAAGATCTGTTGCACAGTAAAAAGTTCAATAAGTGGCTTGATATTTATTTTTAATACATTGTGTTTTATTTTTAAACTTTAAAAACGTTCTCCTGAAAAATCAAGTTTTTTGATTTATGACGTTCTTGAAAGGAGTGAGCGATATGTGAATATAAAAATGTTATCCGTTTGGTTGGGACAAGAAATATCAAGTTATAATTTGTTCTTAGTAATTCCATTAAGTAATGATACAAGATACCTTTTGTTTTATATCTTTCATATCCAAACGCAAATAATACATAAGTTTTTCAGACCTAAGAATTTCAGGAATTTCAGACCCATATACATGTATTTTATTGAGGGCCGGAGTGTTCATAATTACGTCGCATTCATTTGAGTTTAATGTAATACAATTGTAAAAGACCGGTTTGTCACCGCTTCTGGTGAAATTAAATTCAAGTGACACTATAAATTAACTTTGTAGTATACTTTACAACTATGGTTGGTAATGTAGTAACGCTTTCCATAGTTTGCCATACTCAATCTACAGATGTAAGTATGTAGATGTGGTTTAAGGGTAGTAAGGAGAATTTATAAAACAGTTTTATTGGTCGAATTTGATTGCCTTGTTAAATACAAATTTTTATTATGGGGTATATAAATACTAAATGGCAATTTTTAATACAAGCTCGGTTTAAATTTTAATTTAAAGATGAAATTGAAACGTCATTTTTACTAAGATTTTGAAGGAGAATTCTCACATAAATGATGTATTTTAAGAGCGGGATATAAAATATTTTATTTTGACTGGCTTTTATCATTCTCTTTAGAAAAAGGGTTATATAGCAATTTGAAGGATCGTAAAAGTATAGATGCTGTAAGGCGACAAATGACTCACTCCGAAGAAGTATTACCGGTTTGATAAATCGCAATACGATCGAAACAGAGGAAGTTCGAACGAAAGAACAGATGATTCGAGAGAGCGATAGGCAATTTGTAAACATTCCGAGACGTTATTCGAGGCTTTGATAAAAATGTCTATCTTATATGTCCGGGTAATTTGCAGAGAAAATATTGCTTCCCCCGCACTAGATCCTACCGAACAACCCCTCGTTTATGAAGCCTACGTGATCGCGGATGTCGAAATCATTCAAACTATAACGACTGGAATATTATCGCGCTGAAGACGTTTAAATAATAGCCTCGTACCCCATCAATAAAAGATGTAATATGAGGAAGACATTTTTCATTTTCAAAAAAGGATTTTTATGTTTCGGTAAAATTTTGTTATTAGATTCGTGTTCGAATACGAGAACTTGGAAAAATAATCTTCCATATCTATTGTTCTATCTACTCGAGATTCCTCATCCCGAATTGTAAGTCGTGCAAATCCTCTGTATAGCTATAAAATAAACGTTGTAGATAGCGACAAAATACTACATTTAAATGTGATTGAACGCTGATAAAAAGCGGTTCGTCATTATTTTAGAAACTAAGTTTTATGTAAAATAATTTCCGAGGATTAAATCTCTATAACTTTTCCACGCCAGCCACCATTACAAGTCAACACTTAAGTAATAAAGATGATGGAACGAAGGAACGGAGTACGTAGAAAAGCCTCAAAATCAAAATTATAGATGGAGAGGGGAAAAACAATAAAATTTATTTGGCCTGTAAATCCCGTCGTCATCATTTAAATCAAATTTATGGAAATCGGAAAACCACTGTTTTCTTTCAGAATTCAGTCGACGACGTCGAACGAATAAATGTTTGGTAGTCACTGTAATACTAAGAGCAATGAAACACCTGAATGTAAAAATAAAAGTTATTGAAAAAAATATATTCGGGTAGTTCACCAAGCTGGAATGTAAAATAGGTTAACTAGATTTTCTGGATTACTTAAATTATTCACTTTGATGGAGTTTCGGTTACTATCTTATAGAAATAATGGAGTTGTTTATATGTGTCGTAAACCTTATTTTTTCTGTTAAAATCTGCATGATACTTACCGGTATTTTTAATGGAATTGATACAAGTCCCTTATAAATATGAATTCGAGTATTTTATCGTTTCCTTAACTTACACGGGCAAAAATTTAAACTTTTTATAAAATTCATTCTCTTTCTTCTTTGCTAGTAACAATAATGAGTGAATAAATAGAATGGTAAATCAGAATTCTTTCTTACCTTTGAATTAAAAACGTTGAAGTGTTTGAATATCAGTAGTAAAGCAGTTATATAATTTGAGATTTCACAAACTTTTCAAATTGCACATATAATATTTAAGTACATATTTTGGCAAAGCTTTCAATTATAATCATTAAAGTCTATTTTATTACATTTGGTTGAGTGGATGTTTTAGTAAACTCGGTATAATTTTGTACGATTGTTATATAGTATTTTCCGATGAAACATTACTAAACTCAGTTTTATAGTTTTTTTTTACATCTTTCCTTTACTGTCAAGCTATTCACTTCAATTAATTGTATGTTCTGATGATGGATAAATATTAATTCCATTTCCTCAGCGAGGGGTGGCCGAGGATAGGAAAGCGGGAGGGAGCCATAAAATCATGGCGACTCCCGCTGAGTATGAAAATAATTCGCTCACGCCGTTCAAAGACAATGTCGACGTAAAAGACGTTTGAAATTTGGGCAGACGAGGGCTATAAGTGAATGCCTAAGTGTTTTTTAATGAGTTCGCAGCTTCTCGCCGCGTGGCTTCCTGGGCGGTTTATTTTTGCAGAAGTTAGATTCGGGGGTAAACCCCTCTGGAAGTGCTCGAGGATACGCGGTATTACTTATTTTTATCAGGTTCATTGTCCAACTCTGCACTTTAATTCTATTATTCATCTACAATAAAAATAATAAAACCGAATTAAAAGTATATAATTGCAGTCGGAACAGTGAACGGTTTTGTCACCGGTTTTGTTTTAGTCTTATCAAAAGTCTGAGTTTAATTTGAGTGCAAAAAACTTTAATTTTGTACTAATATGCACATGCTAACTAAATATTCAAGAACGTTAACAAAAATTCTGTAGTAGAAAAGCTCCAGGTATTTGTATTATTTCTTCCAGAACTACATGCACAATTATATCTTTATATCATCAAAATATATAAAACACACACTTGTTGTATGCAATTGCATATTGTATTCATTTTCAATTTATGTTTTGTACTTTTGATATTTCTTTCTACAACTGCATTTTATACGTTCATACTCGTATCATAAGACAACAATAATATAGCTTTTTGGACTGAATCGTGAAAAGAGCTTTATTTAAAAAAAAAATAGTATTCAAATATTTTTACAGGAGAATTGATCTGCATTAATCCACCTAAAATATACCTCAAGACTCGATTTATTTTGTTTCAGTAGCTATCGCCTTTTTTTATAAATATCAGAATTTAATTTTGAGAAAAGGTAGCGTTTAAATATTTTATTTTCATACACCATTGGAACCTTTCACGTCGAGCTTAATTTAAATTTTTAATTTTGTGTGAGTTCACGCTACTCCCAAAACCCTAGAAATAAAGACCGTTCACGAGTTTCACACAATCCGCAAATAAACGTACCTAATATTTAAGAACGAATGAGTATGCACAATAACCTTTGTAGGGCGGTATGTGTGATAAATGAATACGGCGTGCTTTCATACCAGGGGATGATACGAGTTAGAACTCACCCAAAGGGCGGTTATGTCTAAGAGAGTATGAAACATAAAAGAAAATATGTACGCAACAAAAAAATTGCATTCAATTCGCCTGGCACGCTACCAGAAAAATTTCCACGTTTCATAAACAAATTTTATCCTTTATTTATCGCACTTCAGGCTCGTGCTTTCCTTAAGTAAGAAGAATAGGATCTTACGTAATGTAATTTAGATTTGTTAAAAGATATGCGCTGAACTAAGTTTGTATGTAGGTGCAAGTTCAATCCGTAGCAAAAATAGTAATTTTAGCGATAATGGGAAAAATCAAAAACATTCGAGATAACTGTTTTATTTCCATTGTTTTGTATTATAATTTTTACAATCAAGAGCGAAGGAAATAGTGAAATTGTATTATATATTGAAGATATCGTTTTTAACTGAAAAAATTAAAGCACTTAAGATATTCACCCTTCTCCAATCTTCAACTTTAAAAAAGTTGTACTTTTATGCCTATTTCAAACGTTTTTTTAATTATAGCCTCCGTTAACATTGGCTTGCGGGCAGGTTTGCGCACCTTAATACCAACTTCAGTTCACAAAAACGTTCCCCATTCTAAAAAACATATATATTGTTAAAATTTTGTACTTAAGCATGATATTTACTACACAATATTTAACAATAGACACGAGCAATCATATTAAATAAACATTCAATAGAAAAATCAATTAATTTAATACCTGTTTTCAAAAATTATTCCGCAAACACTAGACGAAAAACCGCGCGTTACTCATACGGCGCCGTCTTGACAACTGATTTCCGCTGTCGAATTCGTAATTCCGTATTTCCAGGTGTAAAAACTCATAACGTTGTCAGAAGTACTATCTATTAATGTAATTAAAAAAAACATTAAATAATGCTGTTATTGTGTTTTTTTTAACAAAAAAGTGAAAATGAAAACAATTACTGTCTTGGGTCTATTAATAAGGCACACGACTGTATATAAAACGTAATTGACAACATTAGTTTAACTAAAAGAAAAAACCTTTTTTTCCAGTATATATGTATTTATATTAAATATGGAGGATGAATTTGAAATTATACGTATCAATTATCTTCAATAGAAGTCATTATTAAAGGAATCGTAAAACTTTTTGAATTTGACGTACTTAAGGTATCGTTCGTAAAAAAATATTATTTCTTGAGTTATTGATCGAATACTTATATGTTTTTTTAAATGTAAAGAACTTCATGGTAACTAAGTATATTTGATCGAATGATTTTTAAAATAAGCCCATTAATATAACATACTTAAAATCGTTCAAAAGATTTAATTTAATTATGAAATAAGTAAAGATTTTATAAAAACTTCTACGTTTTTATTTATAATATATTATTGAACAGTATTTATAACATTGAAGTGTATTAATAAGTGTATATAAGAATACTTTGAAAACGTTTTAACATTATCATATAAATTAAAGTGTTTATAGATTAGGGGATGAATTGATTTGGAGATATTTTATTGATATAATGTGTAATCAAGTGGAAGAAGCATACTCGGATCGATTGGCTAAAACATAAAGTGGATGAAAAAAAAAATATATGTATTTATTTAAATCATCACGCAGCTCTCCGCAGAGGTAAGCAGAGAGAACAAAACGCTACACCACTCTGTCTTTGCAAAAATTCTTCGCCTCTTCCAAATTAAAGCATATCGCTCACTCCTTTCAAGAACGTCATAAATCTAAAATCGTCAACTTTCAGTTGTGCATGTTTTCGGAATGTCCAGAAAATGTACTATATCCCAGCAAAAGAGGCATATTTTTAATTTAATATTTACCCGCTACAGGGCAGAAAGTGTTGTTTTTGCATTTTGAAGAAAAGGTTTGGTTTAATTATTTTTTTAAATAAAGTAGTTATTTTTCAAATGGAGTAAAAACCTTCAGGTTTAACCTAAAAAGATCTGTTGCTCAGTAAAAAGTGCAATAAGTGGCTTGATATTTATTTTTAACACATTGTGTTATATTTTTAAACTTCAAAAACGTTCTCCTGAAAAATCAAGTATTTTGATTTATGACGTTCTTGAAAGGAGTGAGCGATATATACCCGAAGATTATTTCGACTCCTGGCATGACCTTTTTCAAGTATTTGATATCATGCCAAGTTTTACTCGGACTTCCTCTACTAATTTTTTTAACTAATTTTGTTTAACCGTCCAAACCATCTCCACACACCTTTTTTAATTTTATCGATGATGTTTATCCCATCTTTTAATTTTTCCTTGTTTCACAATTCAAACATCAATCATAAATAGTTTTGTCGCACATTCGTCTAAGGGATCGCCTTTGACAACTTTCAATCTACTTTTATTCTTATTTTGCCAACTCCATGCTTTATTTTACATACATTAAGGTTGGAACCGCGACTCTGTTGTGCACTGCCAGTTTAGTTTTTATGTTTTTTTATATACTACTGATTTCAGCGCACTATCCACTCTGTTCCCAGAATTCACTCTCTTTTCTGTATCTTTATCAATCTTTCTATCCTTAATCTTAATTTCCCCTTTTAATAAATATTAAAATATTTTTTTTCACCCACCCCTAAATTATTTATTAGTAATTTTATTTAAGATGACACTTTCTGTGGAGACACATGCATTGTTTAATTTTTTTTATCACGTTCTTAGAACTCGTGCAAAAAATCCTTAACGCTTGACGTATTGATGCTTTGTTATGAATCCTTAATGCATAGTTTTTCCCGTCTCTTCTTTGCAAACCCTGTATTAAAATTCGGTTTTCCTGTAGTCGTATTAATGTTATTTCATTTATAAATAAGGAGAGGTTTATATTATTCAAAATATACAAATAAATAAATAAAAACAACAAATAAAGTTTGTTAAAGACATGATGTATTATTTATTTATTGATTTGGCATTTAATTTGTAAAACTCCATTTTAATTTATGTATTAATTTTTAAATCAAACACAGATTTTTGAGTCTACTGAGTTGTATTTTATTAACAAAAACAAATAAAACATTAATATTGTGACAATTGTTTCGCCTAGCTATGGCCTTTTTTAAAAGAATGTGAAGATCAAATGGATTGACGGTCCTTATGTAGCTATACAATTCTAATTGACTATTCATAATAAGGCAAAACAATTGTCACAATATTATTTTTTATGTGTTTTTGTTGATAAAATACAACTTAGTAGACTCAAAAAATCTGTGTTTGATTTAAAAATAAATACATTAATTAAAATGGAGTTCTACAAATTAAACGCCAAATCAATAAATAAATACTAAATTATTTCTTTAACAAACTATATTTATTGTTTTTTTTATTTTATTTGTAAAAGTTGTTTAAAAGTCAAACATAAAATAATGTTGTACTTATTAACAATGCATTTTAATTATATAAAAACCTGTTGACTTTGGTTTTTTTTTATTGAAATCACTAAGCATTTATAATTATGACTTGTTACAGCAAACAATCGCACATTTCAGGTAATGCCTGAATTTTCAACATGTTTTTCTTTCGCATAGGGAAGACGCGTTATTGAAACCCACTAGCTAAGACGAACAACGTTAACGCTGTTTCTATATTTCTTTTATGGTATTTTCTTGTTTGAGGCAACTGGGAAAGTTTTGCATAATATCCTGAATATATATTTTTTTCCACTGCCTTTAAAGACTTTTCCGATTTAGAAATTTTATCTGCAGTCTGATAATACATCGCTAACGACGTCTCTCCTTAACATATCTCTTTTTTATTGTTTTGTTTTTATCTAAAAAATAATATAAATGAATGACAAAAAAAATAAATTATAAGTAATATAATGTATAACATATCGCTCACTCCTTTTAAGAACGTCAAAAAAAACTTGATATTTCAGGAGAACGTTTTGAAAGTTTAAAAATATAATACAATGTATTAAAAATTCATATAAAGCCACTTATTAAACTTTTTACTGTGCAACAGATCTTTTTAGGTAAAACCTAAAGGTTTTTTCTCCATTTGAAAAATATTTGGTTTTTTAAAAAAAAAATATTTAACAATACCTTTTCTTTAAAATGCAAAAACTACACTTTCTGCCCTATAGCGGGTAAATATAATGTTTAAAATAGGTCGCTTTTGCTCGAATATAGTACATTTTCTGGGCAATCCGAAAACATGCACAACTGAAAATTACTCCGTGAATTTCTGTGCACCTGGTTGAATTATAAATTTAATAACAGTTGTAACAAACGTTAAAAAATATTGATTACGTTGTTACGCTAAAATACACACAAATACACACACACAAATACGAATTTATATGAAAAATACTTCCTATAATTGGAGATAATCCAAATTTGTGAACAATTTGTGACACACTCAAAATATTGTAAGTAAATTATCTGGTCAAATTATAAGCTAAAATAATAAAAATGAAAATGATATTTTCATACGTTTCTCATGTATGTGATTATAATCCAGGATTCGGACCTCACACACTAATATAAGAGTTTCTGCTCAATAAAAAGTTTCGTTTCATCTCACCAACAGATGTCTCTAGTGAAGTTCTGGTGATTCAAGAACAATGTTTCGAAATTGATACATATAAGTATATAGAACTTCCAAGAATTTGAGTATTGTGGTTGTCAATAATGGGTAGAATTGATGAATGTTACACGTGTGTAAAGTGATCATACTAAAACCAGCGTATGACAGTCGTCAGCCCCGTAAATGTCCAGACTTCCGTATTCTTTTTCACGTTTATTAAGATTGCAAAAATAAATAATATGACAATATGATTTCTTCGTAATAAAAATAATGGAGATGGAATGATATATAATGTGAAGTACCGATCACCTTTCTTATTTGTGATTTACTATAACGATTACTGTGTGTGTCGATAGGATGTAGTTCCTTATGCACCGTTGGGTACGGATAAGATTTATAAGAAGAAGAATAGTAAATAAATAAATAATAAAACCCTTATCGTGAATAGGTTACTGCGTCATATAAACGCAGTGTTATCTTGATCGTTTACACATGAAATAACGGTGATCAGCCCTCCGCTTCAGGTACCAGTCCAGGGTAATATTGAATAAATGTTACCGACTTGATCGTATTAAAGCTCAGTATTATAGTATTATAGTATTATAGCGGGTGTATCGCAATTACACTCTAGTAAGTGCAGGGACGTTACACGTTATAATGTTATAGCTTGAACGTGATAAATTTTAGTACTTAATTTTCGGAAGCAATATTATTCTTCAACATAACGTAGCTATACAAAGTCATCTTTGTACTTTCTGTGCCATAAAGATAATTATTCACATCAATCTGGTAAAATTTTAATCTGCATAATTTTCTATGTAAAACTATCCAATCTTGCGTACACCTAAATAAAAGGGTCTCTACCATATAAAAAAATTCTCAAACCAATTTTAAATGGCTGTAGTAAACTTAAACATAAAGCGTCATAAGATTTATGATACACATACATATGTAGGAGTTACGATAATTCGAGTAGTGTAGTGGCCAATAATGGGTAGAATGGTAATTGGTACACGTGTGTAAAGTAATTACTTAGCCTATGACATATCGCTCACTCCTTTCAATAATCACATATGTACAATGTAATCAATTTTCAGTTGTGCATGTTTTCGGAATGCCCAGAAAATTTACTAAATCCCGACAAAAGCGGCACATTTTTAACTTAATTTTTACTCGCTACAAGGTAGAGTGCTGTTTTTGCATTTCAAAGAAAAGGTATTGTTTAATTATTTTTTAAATATATCAAATATTTTTCAAATGGAAAAAAAACATTCTGGTGAAACCTAAAAATATCTGTTAGATAGTAAAAATTCAATAAGTGTATTTATATTTATTTTCAAAACATTTTATTATATTTTTAAACATTAAACATTAAAAACGATCTCTTGAAAAATCATGTTTTTTTTAATATTTGACGTTGTTGAAAGGAGTGAGCGATATAATAACATCAGAAGACAAAAAGCACGCTACTTGTCATGATCAGTGTTTAGTATTACATACGTTGCTATTACTTTTAACAGATGTCGCTGCCATTGCGATAAGAAATGGTGTAAAGAAAACATGTTTTTTCCTGTATTGGTGAATATAAAAATGTTTACGTAGCGTCAAAATTCCAAAGGAATCCGTGAATTATGTAAGGAGATTTTTGTTTTTTTTTTTAACAAACAACCACTTACAACTTTATTTATATAAGTATATATATATTTAAAATTCATCAGCGCGAAACCCGTAGGCTCCAAACGCCATGAAAAGAGAAGTGTTCTAAAACTACATTGGTTTATGGCAGAAATTACATGGGGATTTCCCTTAAGCATCTACTTCATACCGTTCTAACGGAGGTCGTAACTAATTTAAAGTGTAGCGATACGTATCTAAAACCGGGCACAAGAAAACTCGAAACATTGTGAAAACATCGCACACAGAGAGTATAAAGTAAATAACGTTAGACCGACAGGAAGTACACACATCACACACAAGCCATGGACCGATTTGGCAAAGATTCCTTCCCTTGGAATACATGCAGCGAGGAAAAAGCCTGAACTGGCCAGATATACTTGGTACTGCGTCGTATTTTGCTACAAATTGTTGTATCCACTTCCGTTGCAAATAAACGCCCTCGTTTCGGCATTAACTGAGCCAGGAACAGAACATTAGGTATTAAATTATAATAAAAACACTTGTTGTTGGGGAGAAAACTTCAAATTTAATAAAAATGCTCTTCGGTTTTTCCTAGAACTCGAGAAAGTTTTTTAAGGACTTGAAAGCTAGCTTAAATATAACGTTAGAGCTTTTCAGCAAATGGAAGTACAATAATATTTAAAAATGTATTACAATATTTTGAGTGTCCAAAAATATTTGATCACGAATTCTGGATTTGTCTCAGGAGTTATTAATATTCATTCCTCTCAACAAAGCAGAAGAACAACTGGAAGTCTGGGTATTTACAGGGCTTAAGACCTGTCATAGACTAGTTTTAAGTAATCACTTTACACACGTAAAACATTCACCATTCTATCAATGAATTCTCAAATTTTGGAAGTAATATTATGCTTCCCAGCCTTTGATAGATCGTAAGCCCTGTAAATACCCTGACATCCATATTCTTCTTCATCTATGTAGAGATGTCAAAAAATGTATTTGTATTTACCTTGCAGTGCTTGTAACTGTTTATTACGATGGCAAAAACAGAACCGCTGTAAAATAAGAAAGAATTACAAATACTTTATTGGATAAAGGTCCATAATGTTAATTAAGATCAGGCTAGAATTTCCAAAAATACCGAGGTGTCTCATTGCTTCCTCAGGTGACCAATGAGTGTCGTCCGTAATTAACGACTCCACACCGCGCACAAGTGCCCCTGTAAAAGTCTCCTAACACCGTTATTGGCTAGAAACGTTCTCGGTGTTGATGACTAAGATCGTTTTCGTTAGGTTTTATTTTCCGAAAGGGAGGCTCGGAAAAAAACTCGGGGACTGTAATCGACTTAAATGTGCCCGACTGTTTATGCCGCCCTTCCCGCGGTGCCAGCTTTATAGAGGTTCAGTGTTTCACTCCAACGGCATTGAGAATTCCCAATTTCGTTTATTCGTATTTACGGCGAAGTAGCTATATCGGATTGAAGAAATGGCATTCATAAAAGACATTGGTAACAAAACTCGCTGCGAAAAATGATAATTTCTTTTTTGTTTAACGCTAAGCCGCGAAAATCTGCCCGAGAAAATTTGTTCCCTAATACTCGGGGGCGTTATGTGCATAGGTGTATTCTTTGTCACGTTGAATAAAATATAAAAAATATTATCATTGAAAATATAACTGTTGACTCGCTCAATAGAGCTTCAAATGTACCGAGGTAGGCTGTACCGGGACTTTTTCCCAAATCCCTATCATCTTTGATATTACGGAACAAAAGCATATTTTACTGTATTAACTCCGGAAAGGGAGTGCGGTGAAAAGTAAAAGGTGTTAGAAGATTACTTACTGTGTCTTTTAGGTATATGTACATAAATACTAATAGACGTTTTTTATTACATCAAAAGAATATTCGTAAAAGAGATTACGTTTTTTTTAAAAAGAATTTGAAAAAAAGTATACAAAATATGAGTGACATTCTTCCTCGTTAGAAGTGAATTTTCGTAGGTTCTAGAAAAAGCTTATTTTATGCATAGCTCTCTTTATTATCTTAAGATAAGAAAATTCAATTTAAAAAAACTTTTGATTGTTTGTAAATTTTATTTTTTAATCATTTTTCATAAATTCATACTGAGTGTAAGAAAGTAATTATGGGTTTATGGTAGCTAAAGTATAGTGAAAATAATTAAGATAAGAAATATAAATTTCAAATAGGAATATATTATAAAATAATTAAGATATCAGGATAAGAAAATGGTTTTGTGGAATTCAATTGAAATGAAAAACTTTTAATTTAATGATTTTTTTTCGTCATTTTTCATAAATTCATACTATAAGAAAGTAATTATGGGTTTCTGCAAGCTGAAGTATAGTAAAAATAATGACGAGTGTTTGTATTTTTTTAAATAGTTCTTATTGTTCACAAATAAATCAAGTTACTTCCAGTACGTGGAATATTGTAGACGGATATCATAGTTAAGCAAAAAACTAGTAAAAAGTATAAAAATTCTCTAGTACAAAACTATGACACCCACTTCACCTACAACGTGATTTCAACTATACCATTATGTGATGCTGGGAACAAAGTGAATGGTGCACTGAAATCATTTATAGCAAATAAAAACCTATCAGCGGAAGCCAAACTGGCAGTGCACAACGGAGTCCAGGTTCCAACTCTAATGTATGGCAGTGAAACATGGAGTTGGCAAAAGAAGTATGAAAGTAGACTGAATGCAGTCGAAATGCGATCTCTCAGAAGAATGTGCGACAAAACGATGTATGATTGATGTGCGAATAGTGAAATAAGGAAGGAATGCAAAGCTGAGATAAGCATTATCGAAAAAATTAAGAAAGATGTGTTGAGATGGTTTGGACATGTAGAACGAATGAGTGAGGAAAGAACGGTAAAACAAATTTATGAGGCGAATGTTATTGGCACGCAATAAAAACATGGCACGATCGGTTATGCCAAATACTTGAAAGTGGTCAGGTTAGGAGTCGTAACAATCGGCGGGTATGTATGAGGAGATGCATGAACGTGGAAGAGGCGAATCTCTGCCTACCCCTGCGGGGAAGCGGTGTGATGGTTAGTTAGTTACAATGTGATCCCTATTTTTCTAACGGACCCTACAAAAAGGCCTAGTAACAAAAGTCTATGTAATACTAAAAAATAAATAAAAAAGAGTTATTTTTAACAATTATTTTCTTTTAAAAAATGAACTGATTTTTTTAAAAAACATGATAAATATTTTATCTGAATGTGTGAAAAAAACAACTTTTATAATGAATTGCTTCTAGTGAGTTGAATAAATCATCTGAATTATGTTTATAACAACTAAAAAAACAAATGTTAAATAAAAAAGAAATGAAAAAATAACAAAAAAAAAACTAAATAACCATCACGCCGCTTCCCCGCAGGGGTAGGCAGAGAGAATAGAGCGTCACATCACTCTGTCCTTGCAAACATTCTTCACCTCTTCCACGTTCATGCATCTCCTCATACATACCCGCCGATTGTTACGACTCCTAACCTGACCACTTTCAAGTATTTGGCATACCTGATCGTGCCATGTTTTTCTCGGTCTTCCTCTGCTTCTTTTCCCACTAACATTCGCCTCATAAATTTGTTTTACCGTTCTTTCGTCACTCATTCGTTCCACATGTCCAAACCATCACAACACACCTTTCTTAATTTTATCGATAATGCTTATCTCAGCTTTGCATTCCTTCCTTATTTCACTATTCGCACATCGCACATCTATCGTTTTGTCGCACATTCTTCTGAGAGATCGCATTTCGACTGCATTCAGTCAACTTTCATCCTTCTTTTGCCAACTCCATGTTTCACTTCCATACATACATTTTCCATACATTGAAAAAATAACAGTGAATATAAAATTTTGTTGTAAATAAAATAATTAATATTTTGTTAGTTTCTTTCACGAGAAGATTATAAAGATAACAAATTTCCTACAATCCTCTTAGTTCATCCTAGAATTGAAGTTAATCTGAGAAATTTTCCATGTGCATACTTTTGATGCTTCGTTTAATTTCATTACGTTGAAAATTTACTTAAGTTTTCCTTTTTAGCGTTTGTAAAATATTTGAAACTAATTAACTAACAAACTATCACACCACTTCACCGCAGGGGTAGGCAGAGAGATAGAACGTCACACTACTCTGTCTTTGCAAATATTCTTCTCCTCTTCCATATTCATGCATCTACTCATACATACCCACCTATTAGGTCGACTCCTGACCCTACCGCTTAAGTATTTGACATATACTATCATGCCGAATTTTCCTCGGTCTTCTTCTGATTTTTTTTGCAACTACTTTTCACTTATTCGTTCAACATATCCAAACCATCCAAACCATCTCAACACATCTTTCATAATTTTATCGACAATGCCTGGGATTTTTTCCTCATTCCAGCATTTGAACATCCTTGATACATCGTTTTGCTGCACATTTGTCGGAGGGAACGCTTGTCCACTGCATTCAGTCTACTTTCATCCTTCTTTTGCCAACTCCATGCTTCACTTCCATACATAAAAGTTGGAACCAGAAAAGTTGTAAAAGTTGGACTCCGTTGTTTACAGGTTTTGATTTGAATCAACTGTTTCTGTATAACTGCGTCATAGCAACACGGTGCCCATTGCTATGTTAAGGTGAAATACGAAAAACATATAATTTAAACAGGTTGGTGAAGAACGGTGAGGACGGAGATCTCAACAAAGACGAAGAAGATTATGAAAATTTGGGCATTTACAGTGCTTACGACCTTTCACTGGTTAAAGTGATATCGTTTAGCATTCACTATTCTGCCCGTGATTGACAACCACACTACTTAACCTTTGTAAATTGTATTAATACTATTGAAAACATCTTCTTCTTCGTCGACATTTACGGTTGATTTAAATAAGTATTTAATTAGTAGAAACATTCATGAAATTATCATCAGAACCTAAAATCTGATGGTTTTAAAAGTATGCGTAACCGGAGGGCATGTACGACTCGATATATGGATATAAAGTTAGCTAGGAGTGTGTGTCAGGATAGATGAGTGTGGCGCTTTATCCTATTTGCGTACGCCTGCAGGAAAACAGCGTGATGATAGTAGTACGTTGTAGTAGTAGTAGTTCATGAAATGTATATAAGTGGAGCTTTATAATTGGAGGTAAACTTTATGAACAATAGTTCGTGTAGACTCATTAATTAAAAATAAAAATGGGCGAAATCGTAAAACTTAAAAACATTTCATAATACCATAATTCTCAAATTACGTTTTACTAAATTTTGTAATCGAATCTTATTTTGATTATAATATAATTCTCCCTTGTGTGCTTGATACTCCCTCCTTCACCCCCCTTCCATTAAATTAGGAGGAAATTAAAACTTTGATGAATTCAATAAACAAATTATCTGAAAGTTGATATTCGTTATATCGTTTACATTAATTATGACGATATCTGATATTACTAATTTAATTTTGAAACATTGGCGCGTTGAACTCTGGTAAATTAAACCAATCAATTACTTATTCCCTCACGTTTAATTACTAAAATTCGTATTTTTCAAACCTACCAAACAACGAATTTCGTAATAAGGAATAATGAAAACGCGAGCGACGTTGAATTTACGTTTAAATGGGAAATGAAAAATGAAGAATGAAGCTATTTTTGAGTTGTGTAATACATATTAACGAAATCGTCTAGAAGTGATTTCTGCGAATATTTAAGATAATTAAATATTTTATAAATACAACGTTTGAGTGTGGAATCGGGATAATCTCCAATTATTGCAGTTATTATTCATATTTCTTTTTGACATCTCATCAAAGATGAAGAAGAATAAGGAAGTCTGGGAATTTACGGGGCTGACGACCGTCATAAGCTGGTTTGAGTGATCACTTTACACACGCGTAACATTCACCAATTCACAACGAACAACGTTTCAAAATTGGTTCATATGCTCATATAGAACTTCCAAGAATTCAAGTAGTGTTGTTGTCAATAATGGGTAGAATTAGTGAGTGTTACACATCTCAACGAAGATGAAGAATAAAATGGATATCTGGGCATTTACGGGGCTGACGACCGTCATAGGCTGGTTTAAGTGATCACTTTACACACGTGTAACATTCACCAATTCTACCCATTATTGACAACAAAACTACTAAAATTCTTGGAAGTTCTATACATACGAACTAATTTTGAAACACTGTTTTTGAATCACTAGAACTTCACAAGAGACATCTATTGGTGAGATGAAAAAAAAGCTTTTTATGGAGCAGAAACTCTTTAATTAGTATGTGAGGTCCGAATCCTGGATTATAATTAAATACATGAGAAACGCCAGTAAAAATCATTTTCATTTTTATTATTTTAGCTTATAATTTGACCAGTTAATTTATTTTCATTATTTTGAGTGTATCCAAATACTTGTCCACAAATCTGGATTATCTCCAATTATAGGAGTTACTTTAAAAAAATCCTATGATTGGAGCTAATCCAGCGTTTAAGAGTTTTTTTTTTAACCTTGTCTACCAAATGGGTTTTGTCTGTGATCTTCGTAATAACAATATTTTATTTGACAATTTAGTCGGTTACCAATTTTGTCATGTTTTATGAAACAAATGATTCTTATTGATTGGTTGTTGAAATAGGTATGTAATAATTGTATGAATGGATTTCAAAAGACGATAGAGTTGTTAAGAAGAAGTACACGTTTAATATACTCAATTTGTTGGGAATATTTTCGATATGTATTCAATCATTAATTATATAAAGCAGTAGAAACGCTTTCATCGGAAGTACAATAAACGATGAGTTGGCGAATGGAAAAAGCTCGCGGAGGTGAAATTGTCGTTGTAAAGATTTCGCGATGCGTTAAACTCTTATACGTAGATTACGAGCTTGATTTCTTTCTTAGGCCTTAATCAGAAGCCGGGGCGCGATGTCACGCCCGCGAGAGGTAATCTTGAGATTTTTCAGGATTTTTCACGATTTTTGTTATCTCCCACTGAAACACCGCCTCGGGGCGTTGATATTTTGGTGTGTTCAATCCGCTGGAAGAGGAGCAAAGCAATCATCTAAGATCGTGCTCGACCGTGTGATAAATGATATAAAATATGACCAACATTGTTGAAGCAATATGTTGCCCTCGATTAACATGACGCCACTGGAAACCGATAAGCCGTGAATCTACGAAGTTTCTTACCCCTTCCGTCTCGGTTCTAATCTCTACAAAAAATATTATTTATATTTGAAGCAATAACTTTGTGATTTTCCATTGTATAATTAAAATGTAACTTTGTTTTAAAACGACTTTACATATTTTATTATAACTTGATTATAATAGCTACTGGTTTCGAGGCTAACCGTTTTTTTTAAGTCTTGAAAAAAAAGCGGTAAGCTTTATAATGATTTTAAAACAAAGTTGTATTTTAATTTTATCTACAAAAAGTAACAACTACATTTATTATTATTTTAAAACAAAAAGACAAATATTTGTGTTTTTATTATTTACACAAATATTTCAATTTCATACTATTTCTGTGAGCTTAAGCGGCTCATTATTTGAAATTTTTAACAAATTGTGGTAGAGTGGGGTCGAACCGAGAAACTCTGACCTTAGATTCCGCGACACTAAGCACGGGACCACAACCCGACTGCGACTTTTCTTACGCTCATCATTCGCGCTTCGACTGTTTTTTTCAACTTCGAATTCCTATCTGCACCCAACCAGTGCAAAGGGCACCCCATTGTTGAAATGGTGTTATCTTGATCATAGATTATGAAGGAAAAATGCTACGCAGAAGGAATAGGAAAGGCAAATGTAGATATCAGAAATATCTGGGATATCCGAGGTCGCATATCCGTACTTGTAAAAGGCAAATGAGTTTTTTAAGTAATATATCCAAATAACTTCACAGGCGTCGTGGCGTGATGCTCAACTGTGGAACTGGTGTTGTGGGTTTAATTCCTGCCAATTGCAAAAAGAATTTGAGATTTTTTAACATTTTTTGTAATTGGTCGTGTTGTTTGTGATGTATTTTACATATCTACTATCCCTATCTTCCCTATTCTTTTCCAGCTACAAGCCTCTAAAAAAAGGTTTGCAGGTTATTCGAAAAAAATCTTAATTTTTTAACGAGATATGAAATTTTTATCACATTTATAAAAGTTAAACATCAGATTTTTTCTTCCTAGTCAACAAAAAATTGACATAACAATAAAAACAATAAAATCTGTGAGAATAAATAAGTTTTGGACTGACATTTCTTGGTGGAACTGCATTTTATATAATAAAATAATAACTATGTAATTTTACCCACATGAATTTTATTTTACCAGCAACCGGGTTTCGTTGTAACTAACATCATCAGTCTGATGATGTCGGTTACGACGAAACCCGGTTGCTGGTCAAATTAAATTCATGTGGAAAAAATACGAAGTTATTATTTAATTATTTAATATGAATAGTTTTTTTTTTATTTTCTCACGGCAGAGCTTAAAGCAAGTACAATCTTAAGTTTAAGGTAGAAATATGAATAATTAAGCATGAAATTTCGCTTAAAGTTTTATACATAAAACACAATTTGTTTATTGGAACTTAAGTACGAAAGTGATAAGTATAAGAAAACAAATTGGTGGTCTCGTTCGATTTATCGTATTTCAAAGTGCCGAACAGTGCTGGCCTAATATATTACCAGGTATGTTTGTTCGTTCCATGCCCGTTGACTTATTAGTCTAGTTGTTTGAAAACTGCGCAAACATTTGTGCGGTCAAACAAAACACGCTGGCTTATATATTTGGGGTGTTACTCTCCAAAGAGAAAAATTGCTCCTGAATAATCACTTTTGTACGGGCTACAATAGCGCCATACACTCGAGTGATGTTAGTGGGCTGTTCGTTCACTATCATCTAAATTATTTTAATGGATTTATACTATTTTGAGTGTGTCCAAATACTTATAAATCAAGATTATCTGTTATTATTGGAGTTAATTTTCATTTTATTCTTTGAGTTCTCAGCAAAGATGAAGAAGAATATGAAATTCTGGAAATTTACGGGGCTTACGAACGTCATAGGCTGGTTTAAATGATCACATTACACACGTGTAACATCCACTAATTCTACCCATGATTGACAACCACACTACTCAAATTCTTGGTTCTATATATATGAACTAATTTCAAAACACTGTTTTTGAATCACTAGAACTTCACAAGAGACATCTATTAGAGAGAGAAAAAAAGCTTTTCAGTATGCAGAAATTCTTTAATTAGTATGTGAGGTCCAATTCCTAGAATTCCTAGGTCCAATTCAATCACATACTCAACCACACTACTCAAATTCTAATTACATCTTTTGGTCAGACGAAGAAGCTTTTTTATTCAGAAGAAACTTTTATATTTGTATGCGTTATCCGAATCTTGGATTATAATCACATACTTGAGAAACGCTAGAAAATATCCATCAATTCTTCTTCATCTATGTTGATATGTCAAAAAATAACACGTGTTTAGACATACTAAAAATGTTGTAAGTAAAATAACTGGTAAAATTATAAGTTACATAAAAAAATCATGTTTTCAGGCGGGGCTCCAGATTCGGACCTTACATACAAATATATTATTTGCTTTAAAAAAAAACCTTTCTAGATTCCAATATAGATAGCACTAGTGAACTCACAAAAACTGAGTCATGAAATTGATCAATGTATCAAATCCGAGAATTAAGTAGTGTGGGTTAAATTAGTAAATGTTACACGCGTGTAAAGTGATCACTTAACCAATCCTGTGACGGTCGTAAGCCTCGTAAATGCCCACATTTTCATGTTCTTCATCTTTGTTGAGATGTAAAAAATGTATTTTAATGGAGTTTTATTTTAAATAATTTGTTTTGTTTAATTTTTACAGTGATCATTCTTTGATTGTTTTATATTTGTATTTATTTCCCAACACCAATAGCTGTCAGTGAAACGCTCGGTATTCTTAACAATGCCAATCAAAATTACTTCACCCATAAAACAAAGCCCGGAAAACGATGTTACAATTATAGAATACCTGTATTGATTATAAACATAAATTTTCATGGTCATCTTAAACTGTGGACGGTAGACAATTTAAAAGTTTTAAAAGTGTTAAAAATATATAAAGTAGTTGTTTAATTAATACGACAGTAATTTAAACATAGTTTTTTTTTTATGTTCAAGCACTGATTGCCCTCTGATTGCCAACATGAGCCCTCTGATTGCAAACAGCTATACAAGATATCAAACGTTCTGACCAATATCACTTGTCTGTTTTTTGTTGGTTGAAAGATATTGTATTTAAGCAATAAGCCCGCCAGTGTATTTCTTTTCTGTACATGAAGTTTATATAGATGAATAAAATATAAGATAGATTATTCTGCCCAAAAAAGTATTTGAAGACCAAATTCTGTTAAAATATTAAGGTTTTAAAACGAAATTGGTTAATTTTTTCTACGAATAAAAAAGTTATTTTGAAGCTTACTACTCACATAATAATTCAAGATATATTTATTTGGCAAAAAATATTATAAATGTTTTATACATAAAATGTCAAAATAAAAAATAAAAATATTGCTTTTTTTCAACATCCTGTTTATTATAAACAAGAAACATATACAAGAAATAAAAAAAAATACATATTCATTTATATCAACAAAAATAACATTTTCGAGTTGAAAACTGGGACTTTCAAAAGATGGATTAAATTTTTAAACAGTTTTGGTAAAACGTGCTTTTTTGACATTTTTTTATTTTGATTTTGTATAAAAGACGAATATTAACTTATATATCAGCGAGGATTCTTTTAATATATTTTTTGTCAACAAAAATAACGGTTGAAGAATAAGGGTTGTGTCTTAATATTCGTACGCAATAGAAAAACAAAATGATCTCAGACATTCAAACAACGAATTACATATGTATAGTGCAACATCCACATTTTTGTTATTAACAATTTCAAATGCCATCTTTATCATGACTTGTGTTTGTTTTCAAAGTGTTTTAATCATTGTGTATTTTTTTATTTGGCTTAATATTGTAACAAAAATTATAACTCACATTTTTTAAACATTGTTTAAAAAAAATTAAAGTGTAACTTAGTAAAAACCACCATTTCTTAAAGTCAATTGTGACACGTGTTTGAAAATGGTGCTGAATGCATCAAAACACGTGTCACAATAGATTTAAAAGAACAGTGGTATTTACTTAGTAAAACATTAATTAATATTGCATAGATTTTACCACAAAGTGACAGCCAAACAAATTTATGTAAAAATACTTCTTATTTAAATTTTATTTCCTAGTTATGCTGTGCCTTTCCTTCTTTTTAAATTAACTTAACTTCAAAGTGACTCCGAAATCTAGCTACGGCTTATGCAACACCATTTATTGAAGTCGTACTAAGGCTCCATATTTATATGTTTCACAAACAATTTCTACTTGTAAGGGTGGAGACTGACAAAATCACTCGCCCCCAAAAAAGAGACTTACACTGAATAATTATTTGTTGTACTAAATAAAGGAAATATTTTACGCTATTTTTAATAAATATGCTGTTATATTTTGAAAAGTTTATTTTTTGCTTTTTAATTTCTCTTTTGGTTTGTAGTAATTTTATGTCTTCAGTTTCTTAATTTTGTAGGGAAGCCATTAAAATATTCGTTTCACAAATTTTAAATATTGCTTTGTGTTTTGTTATTTTAAAATAATTTTGATGTACCTTATTTTTAGTTGTACCTTTAAAATTTTAAAGTAAGGTTATTCTAAAAAAATATTCCTAAATTGGGAACATGCAGTTTTAAAAACAATGTTTTTTAAAAAATTACTCTAGCATTTGTTCTCTGAACTATTTTGACAGAATTCAATACATTGTTAATTAAGTAAGGTTTATTAAGAATTATTTTCGCCCGTGGAAAATTTGAAGTCATTTCGCTCACTCCTTTCAAGAAAGTCATAAATAAAAAATCGTCAATTTTCAGTTGTGCATGTTTTCGGAATGCCCAGAAAATGTACTATATCCCAGCAGAAGCGGCATATTTTTAACGTAATATTTACCCGTCACAGGGCAGAAAGTGTTGTTTTTGCATGTTGAAGAAATATTATTGTTATTTTTTTTTTAATAAACTAAATATTTTTCAAATGGAGAAAAAACCTTCAGGTTTTACTTAAAAATATCTGTTGCACAGTAAAAAGTTCAGCAAGTGGCTTGATATTTATTTTTTATACATTGTATTATATTTTTAAACTTTAAAAACGTTCTCCTGAAAAATCGAGTTTTTTTTATATATGACGTTTTTGAAAGGAGTGAGCGATTTGTTAAACATAAGGACAAGATACCCTATGCATAACATTTCTCGTGGCAGATAGTGCTTTTTGACAGCTGTTAAAATATCGTAAACTAATAAGCATTTTTGAAATTCAACGTACAAACAATGCGTGATATCTCTTGTTTTTTTTTCTATTTTACCAGGCTAAAATAATAATTTATTTTATCAATACAACATGATTTTGAATTCGTTTGGTATGTATAGAATGTATGTCAACGCCCTCAATAAAACTGAATATTAATTGGAAAATACGATTGAAGTCAAAGATACTTTGTGTGACTGATATAAATTTATTATAATATAATAGATAGGGTAAATGTTCTCCGAAATTTTAATATAAAGGAGAGTTTCGTTGCTCAAATTTAACGTTATTTGAAAATTATAATAAGCCGTAGGCTGCCATTCCTTCAAAGCGATTGAACACGAATACCGACTGTGACGCAGGTGATTCAAAGGAATATGGAATTTATTAACAATTAAGTAATGATTCAAAGCAATATGGAATTTAGTAAGAGTTGTAGTGATTTAAAGGAAAATAGATTTTATTAAAAATTAAGTAATGCTAAAACTATTTATGGGAAAATTATAAAACTTTAACTTACATTCTAATTCTAATCCTAGAAACATAAAAATATAATCTGAAAGTGTCTCAACTTGATATGAAATATGTATCATTCTTTCTTTTCATAAGAAACAGGATAGAAGTCTGAGCATCCTAGGGCTTACGACCTGGCATTTTGTTTCCTTTTACAACGTTCACTATGGAACCAATTTTTTTCTATTAAAGTTGTTAATCATGGGTAGAGTTAAGACGTCAAAATACATTAAATTTGTCTGAATATTCTCAGTATAAAAGAGTATTTTTTAAATTAAACTCTTGTTTAATATAATACCACAAAATAATATTTATTTCATTACGCACAACAAGTTTTGAAAAGTAATAGATGTTTTCATCTACAGGTGAAAAGTAAAACTAACGAGTAAAAATATTAAGGTATATATAGAGGTTGAGAGGGTTATAAATAGCGGGGGGGGGGGGGGTTAAGGAACGGTACTTATTGTAAAAGGAATCATAAATTATAATGGTGACGTATTTTGAAACAGCATATTATTAATAAACGTTTTATCAGATTTTTAATTATTTTATTTATCTTACTTTTCTAAAATGTTCATGACTTGGCCTTTATTTGTAACTGAGTGTAATAATTTAGATAAATCGTAGTCATTCAGGAGAAAGTGACCAAGTGTATTGTTTTACAAAAACGTGATCATTGACTATTTGATATCTTACTAGCTTAATATTGCCCTGAAAAAATCCCAAAGGATTTTAAAGTAGTTAAAAATGTCTAACTGCGTTGGTATTTATTTTCTTGCCAAGCAATAGTGACTTAAATGGCCCTTCTGAACATTTTACGTTTTGGTAGTTGGTCACTTTTTCCTGTACGACTACGATATGTGAGTCGAAAGAGTTGTTAGTTTTATATTTTGTGATTCGCAAATTCGGAAACAAAATAATTAATAGTCAAATATTTTGTACTTACACAAGCTATTGTTTCCCGGGTGAATTTCATGGACATCCAGGACTGCAAAGGATGTTCTCAGGATCAGAGATATCAGCAACACAGCTCCTCGTAACACCGCCATCATAAGTTTTCTTCTAACTATTCATTACCCTTTATTATTCAACTCTCTTTACTTCATCCAACGTATCAATAAATGTTCTTATCTCTTCAATGTTCAAAGTTTCTATATTTTATATGAAATAAACAGCTTTCTTTTAAAAAGTTGAGCACATTTTAAGTCTCCGTGTAATTAACTTTATATATTATGGTACTTTAAATGGATGGTATTCATGACATTAATAAAATATTTGAAATTCGGGTTGTTTTTAAGTCGGATTTTATGTATATAAATATCTTTAATTTTATTTTATTAAAAGTTATAACAATATTTATATCTAATACACAGATATTATTACTCGTACTTTATATTTTATCCTAATTTATTTTTAATCTTGAAGATTTCCTGAAACATAAAAAAAATACTTTTTAAAGATTACATAATAAATAATAATAAAACCGTTATCCGCACCTCAATGATGCATAGGGTACTGTGTAATCTGATATCTTGATCGTTTACACACGAAGGAAAGGTAATCAGGCCTCCGCTTCAGGACCAGTCCATGGTAGTATTACAGTGAATAAATCACTTATATTTATTTTACCCCCCTAGGGAATAGAACCCAGGACCTACAGAACGGTAGCCAAGCGTGCTGACCATTACACTACGGAGGCGGACAAAGATTACATATGAATGACTTTGTTATAACACTCTCCTTATCATTCATCGTTCACTTTGTGTAATACCATTTTAATAAACTGACTGTCAGTTTTGGAATAATCATTTCATTATCAGATCATTAGAATGATATTATTACGGGTTGACAATTATACAACTTCCTTCATTCAACCTTTTTGCATGGACGTGAAACATAGAATTTATGTAACCTGCTTTCATTATCTATTATACCACAAAAAAATGATACTAAATATAAAAGACTATTTATAGATAGATAATGAATGTGGGTAGATTTGAAATAGATCGCATCATTTGGCCATGTCGTATTTGATTCTATAAACAATTTTCTTTTCATAATAATTTTGTAAATTAATATTTAAGATATGCCTTTGGCACGAGAAAACTCAGTAAGAGCATAAAATTGTTATTTATTATTATAGTATGATAAAATAAATAAATAAATATTATATTTGAGTACAGCCACATACTAACGTTAAATTTCCAGGGTGGAATTTCTTGTAAAGTAAGTACAAGCTAATATTTAATGAAATTCCATAAAAAAGTCGATGAAATATGATTTAAATCATAACCACGAAGATATGTAAATAAAAACTAGGGATGGAGTTTTAGGTAATTTGTATTTTAATATTTTATTTTAATTCAATTTAACTTTCTATAGATGAAGAAGTATATGGAAGTCTGGGCATTTACAGGACTAACGAATAAAAAAGAAAAAGGATATTCTCTAGCGTTTCTCGAGTATGTGAATTAAATCCAGGATTCAGACCTCAGATACAGATGAAAGATTTTCTGCTTAATAAAAAGCTTCTCTCATCTCATAAAAGATGTCTCTAGTGAAATTCTAGTGATTTATAACCACAAATATGAGAAACGCCAGATAATATCATTTTTATTTTATTATTTTATCTTATAATTTTGAGTGTTTCAAAATACACAAAGCTGGATTTTCTCCGATTATAAGGCCCGTAAATGCCCAGAATTCCATCTTTTTCTTCATCTTTGTTGAGATGTCATAAAATAATATGATTAATAATGTTATTTAAAACGATTGTTTAAAGTAGCGGGGTTTGATTAAGGTTAAACTTAATAAGTATTGTCTATGTTCATATTACAGTAATGATATAACATCTTTGTTGGTAAAACGGCGAAATGTAATAATTAAATTACATTTTACATTAAAAATTTAAAAATATAATATCCTCTTATACTCTTGGAGAGCATCGCCTCAGGGTTCGTTCATCTCGCTGCAAAAGCCTGTTCTCGAAGCAAAGGGCAACGTTAATATTTTAACTGATTTTCTGCTCGCAATCTTGAGACGAAACTAAATATAAGGTGCAGTTAATTTTTCCGATTTAAAAAGTGATTTTTTTTAAATTCTCACGTATTTCTATTAGGTATGTGTAATATAAGATTTCAGTTTTAAACAGACATTTCTTCGTGGAACTTCATTTAAAATAATAAGATCAAACCATCCAGCTTTTTCCACTTTTCTTATCATTTAACCAGTTACTGAGTTTTGTGATTATATATATCATCAGACTCGTGGGAGACTAGACAAAATTCTAGCTTTATACACAACAAGGCAGGGGTTAGCAACCATAATGAGAGAAACATTCTGCTTTGAACTCTTATCATATTTCATTTGAAGTTATAATTAGAATATGCTACTTGTTTATTTATTCAGATTAAATTCGTTTTGTAAAAAAACACATGAAATCATGATTCTCAACCCCTGCCTGTTTTGTGTACGCCGGTCTGATAATGTCGGTAACAACTAAACCCGGTTACTGGTTATATAAAATAAAAGAAGAAAAAGCTATGACTAATAATAATTTGTTCTTAAAGTATATTTCCTATACGTATTATTAGGAATTGTAAAATTATAATGTGTAAAATCCAAAATATGTAAAAAGTAGTGATCGATGTCGGAAATTTATATATTTAATTTATATATAGTATTTCGAATGTTACGAATTTGGATTAGTCCTAAAACATTAAAGAGAAGTAAGGCATAAAACGAAAGTATCCCTGTGAAAGCAAATATCATGTAACATATCATGGTAAAAAGGTTGGAAAATAATTGAATCGGACAGAAAACATCGGGAAAGAATTCAGGTCGCAAAGCATCCCTTACCTCCTTTTTAATGTAAATGCCTATTCCGTGTGAGCAGTCACTAATCCTTATATTGGATTTCGGTGCTGGCTAATATTACCCCCAACAAATATCAGCGATCAAAGAGGGTTGCCGATAGACATCATCTCCGTCCGGAATTCGGGGGTTTTTTTTACCGTAGATAGAATTTATTTTCCGTTTGAGTCTTGCAAATAGATTTCGCTCGATTTCATCTGTGGACGATCCTGGTCAGGAAAGTGTATTAATATTATCGAAAAAGATGGATGATTTTTGAGGGGATATATTAATCCAATTGACCTTTATTATCCAGACAGGAATAAGAAGATATTTCTCTCGTACTACTTGTTCTATAATGCGAATAATTTACTGAACTTCACGTACAGGATAAATTAGATTGCCCGGCTTATTGCTTTGAAGCTATATCATCCGACCGACCACAACAGATCTTATATATTCATATGAAGTTAGTGGGCAGCAGATAGTATACGTACCATGAATAAAAGCATAAGAAATGTAGCATCAATAAACGATAAATAATTACAATATTCTATATAAACGATTATCAAAATTTATGAAAATTATGAATACATAGGGAGTAGAATGAGGTAAAGAGTTTAAAAAGGGAGAAAGGATTCAAGGAAGGGATGGCATGGTATGAACAGTAATGGTTAAAAAAAAATCATGCATTATTTGACGGTCATCGGAGATAGTGTATTTTTTTCGTGGGGACTTATTTGTTTAAATTTCTAAAACTTCTGAAATATACAAAATATTAGCAAAGCACATGGAAAATGGAAGAACGCATACTATTTTTGCTTGGTCGGAAGATACTGTTGTCTTTTTTGTTAAAAAAAATCAATTTTTTGTTATTTATTTTTCAATAAATATTAATTTTTTATTCAATTTCTATGCATTTCTATTAAATAAAATCATATAATTTTAGTTGCGCTCTCCAAAAAAGACTGATCTCTTGTGCTTAAAGAGGGTTTTTTTTCTTATTAAGTTCTAGATTGTAATATCTCTAGAATTCTTCTTAATTTATTGAAATTCTAACTAACTTATCTAACTAACTAACCATCACATTGCTTCTCCGCAGGGATATACAGAGAGAACACCACACTAATCTGTCTTTGTGAACAATTTCGTCCCTTCCACATTAACGTATCTCCTCATGCATACCTGCCGGTTATTCCGACTCTTGACTTTCAAGTATTTAAAATACTTGACAATCCCTAGTTTTCCTCGGTTTTCCTCTGCTTCAATTTCCAACAACACTAACATAATAATTTTGTTTTACAATTTTTTCTTCACTCATTAGATTCACATGCCCGAACCATCTCAAGACACACCTTTCATAATTTGATCTTAAATGCTTATCTTCTTCCTTACATCACCATTCGTACTCTTACATCTACCATTCATCGTTTTGCCGCACAATCGTCTCAGAGAACGCTTTTCAATTGCATTCACTCTACTTTCGTTATTTTTTATTATAAAGAATTAAAAGATGTTTACATATATTTATATATATATATATATATATATATATATATATATATATATATATAAATAAATATATTTATATATATATATATATATATATATATATATATACACACAAATATATATATATATATATATATATATATATATATATATATATATATATATATATATATATATATATATATATATATATATATATATATATATATATATATATATATATATATATATATATATATATATATATATATATATATATATATATATATATATATATATATATATATATATATATATATATATATATATATATATATATATATATATATATATATATATATATATATATATAAATATATAAATATATATCTTAATATATACTTCATTTATCTCCGAGAAGATAAAAATATAATATTAATAATTTATTTGAAAAAAACTTGGGACTTAGATTAGGGTAAGAAAAATATTTATTTTTCATGTAATGTATTATATATTGTAAGTTTTCGGGTTCGAAGCACACTCTGGAATGGTCAATTCTAAAATAAATTTATATTTCATTGAATACTGGGGCGTGCAGGAAGAATAGAATATTATTTGTTTGTAAAATTTGGTGTACCGTCCTTAAGGGCAGTGTTCCGCAAACTTTTTCTGTTTAAGGTACACCTGCCAAATCCAGAATTTTATCTAAAATTGTTTTATTATTCTAATTAATATGGTCTGAAAACATTTACAACATATGATGTTGAATGGGAATTGCGAGCCTTCTTAGCTGAGCACAGGTGATACAATTTGGAGTAATTGTTGATAATGCTGCTCTCATCTCTTCATTGATCGTCCTCAGAGTTTCTCTCTTTTCAGCTATTTGTAGGTGTGTTATCCTCACAAAACTAGATTGTTTTTCCACGGCACACCAACTAATCACCACGGTACACCAGTGTGCCGCGGCACACGCTTTGCGGAACACTGCTTTAGGGGACGCTCTAGCAAAATGGCCAATATACGAGTATGGGAGGGGAGGGAAAGTGGAGGGTCTCTCGTATGGCGACCATTTATCTTTATTTTTCCTCTTGTGAAAGCGATCGACACTGAATGTGTCCGTGCCTTTATATCCGTGTCCATACATTTGTCTTCTTTATGTTAGCACGCGGATGGAACAAAAGGTTCTTACACTCCTATAACCATCGATGTGTTCTTGATATTGGGATCATTGATTTAAATAAACACTAGGATCCGATGGCCCAAAAATGTATTCGAATCCTTTTCGAGACATTTTGTTGGAAGTTATTGTTTTTGCTTCATAGAAACGTGCTTTTTTATATTTTTATTCAACAAGTGTACGTTTTTTATTACAAATTTATCTTAAAAAAACTTTTTTTTCTCAAATGAAGGACATCCATAAATTTTATTGAAATACCGCCCTGAAAAAGTCTTTCGCATAGGCGAATACTCGTATATCTGTGCACTTGAGAGAAGTTTATATCTTTCTTTGCGTTCAAAAAAATATTGTTGATTAATGGGTTTCTGCCGATGGATTTATATGGCTCCAGACAATATACCGCCTATGCTTAACCAAATGCCGTAACAATCTTGAATGTCGTTCAGGCCCCTCCATTCGCTGTCAGCTTTACATAGCTCTAAGAGGCATTCACCCGAAACGTCGAGGACCACTTGGTGGATTGGAATGGTCGATTCGGAATGGCCGACCTAAATTATCCTCCAGGATCAGGAACGATCAAGCGTCAAGTATGAAAAAACCGGAAAGAGAGGTCGTCACGAAAACTTGATTAAATTCAACGTTTCGACCATGCGGTGGTATATTAGCTAAATAACAGATATCATTCATATTTTTTTGACATTTCAATATGGATGAATATGGAAGTATGGGCATTTACAAGGCTTGCGACCGTCATATGCTGGTGATAAGTTATCACTTTACACAGAGTAACATTTACCATTTCCACCCATGATTGAAAACTATTCACATTTTGAGTGTGTCTAAATACTTGAACAATTGAATACGGATGTTATTATTCTAATAACATATTTTCTTATTTTTTCCTTATTTTATTATATATATATATATATATATATATATATATATATATATATATATATATATATATATATATATATATATATATATATATATATACATAAATATATATATATATATATATATATATATATATATATATATATATATATATATATATATATATATATATATATATATATATATATATATATATATATATCGTGGTAGTATTTTCCATTGTAAATTGGGTGTAAATAATATGTTAAGTGGGTGTTTAATAATAAAATAAACAATGTGTTGCTTTGTAATTAAAGAAACGACAATAAAAGTTTATTCCTAATTAATCTCTACAATATTATTCTGATTATGACAGTTCAGAATATTATATTTTTTCTATCTCATGTCTTTTGTTTATTAAGTGCGACGCATGCGACATCTGGTGGTAGATCTGTTTTATGTAGGTACTATATGTTAGTACTTAATAAAATCTATAGGTAGGTACCTAGGTATTTTATTACATATTACATAATTATGTATATATATATATATATATATATATATATATATATATATATATATATATATATATATATATATATATATATATATATATATATATATATATATATATATATAAAGGGTCCGCCAAATAACTTTTTTTTTTCAAAAACAGGGCGCAAAACATCGAGTGTAGCTTCGGCTGTGTGGCACGTAGCGCCGTCTTGTTGAAACCAAATGTTGCCAATATCCTCCTCTTCAATTTTTGTGAACAAAAATCCGTTCAACATGGCCCGATAACGATCGCCATTGACTGTAACGGCCACTCCTTGCTCATTTTCAAAGAAAAATGGCCCAATTATGCCTCTGGACCAAAATCCGCACCAAACAGTGACTCGTTTTGGGTGTACCGGCTTTTCAATGTATGCGTGCGGGTTTTCTGTGCCCCAAATACGACAATTTTGCTTGTTTACATACCCGCCAAGATCAAAATGAGTTTCATCCGAAAAGATGATTTTTTTGGCAAAATCGGCATCTTCTGTAAGTCGATCGCAGGCCCACTCAGCGAAGCGAAAACGCATTGGATGGTCAGTTGGCTTCAACTCCTGAACCAATTGGACTTTGTATGGCGTCATACCAAGGTCTTTATGCAAAATTCGTCTCAATGATGTCTCCGAAATGTTCAATTGTTGAGAACGACGGTGAATTGATGTTGATGGCGCTTCACGCACACTTTCTGCCACAACATCGATATTCTCGGGTGTACGCACTGTTTTTGGCTTTTCACGCTTTGGTTTATCGATGAGGATGCCAGTTTCTTTCACTTTTTTCACAAGATAACGAACATACGGAGCTGACGGTGCTTCTCTTCTTCCAAAAACCGTACGCAATTTTCGCACACATTCTGCAACATTACCATGATTTTCAAAGTAATGTCGCAATATTTCCCAGCGTTGTTCAAGCGTATACACAACCATATTCGCTCAGCGGAAGGATAAAACTAATTATCTGTCAAATCAGACATGAGCTAAGTGTTACCATTCACGAAATAAGCACTAGTTGAAAAAAAAATCTTTAGATGGCGGACCCTATATATATATATATATATATATATATATATATATATATATATATATGTATATATATATATATATATACATATATATATTTAAATATATAAATATATATATATATATATATATATATATATATATATATATATATATATATATATATATATATATATATATATATATATATATATATATATATATATATATATATATATATATATATATATATATATATATATATATATATATATATATATATATATATATATATATATATATATATATATATATATATATATATATATATATATATATATACAATATATATATATATATATATATATATATATATATATATATATATATATATATATATATATATTTATATGTAAATAAATATGATACAGGCTACTTGATTATTTTTTGTCATTTGTCACTTTGTGGTAATATCTGTCCATTTTTAATAAAAGTTTCGCATCATATTAAAAGTTTTGAAAACGATTCGGAATGCATGGAAACACGTCTCACAATAGATTTTATGATATAGTGGTATTTACCAAGAAGAACTATAATTAAAAATGGATATTACTAACTCAACTAACCGGAGTCTCATATTAAATATGTTTTACACTGTATTTAATGCATTATTTCCAAATTAATATTTTGATCGCAATTCCTTGAATGTAATTGTTGTTGCCAGGAGCGTTTAAATGAGAGGAGGTATTGGCCATCACGACTAGCCCACCACGTGTGATGTTGATAAATGGATTTACTACGTGGACTGCTACTAGTCCGACCCATCACCCATTCCTATTCCTGGTCCCCTGGTAGTCTAGTGCTAATGAAATACATGTCAAGATGAATGCATCACGAGGTTAGGAAGATATCCAGAACGTAACCTAAATATTTTATTTTGTCTTAATCGTGATAAATACGTGAATTTATTTATTTTCTTCACATTTTGGGTAGGTCCAAATCCTTGTTCGCAAAAAAGAGGTTTTTTTGCATTTTAATATCTCAACATAGATAAAGAAGAGTACGGAAGCCTGGGTATTTGAAGGGCATTTATGATCTGTCATAGGGTGATTAAGCGATCACATTCGTGACATTCATCATTCTTCCCATGATAAATATCCATTATACTATTTTTTGTACTTTATTATTTATGTAAATCTTAGGTTAAGCTTATTCGAGTTAGGCTATGCAGCCCAGAATTATATAGTCATCACTGTTATCATTCTTTTTATGCACATTTCTCTACTTTTTCAACCCTTTACATTGTAAGGTCAGGTCAAGGGTCAGAATAATAGGCGGGTATGTATGAGGAGATGCATGAATGTGGAAGAGGCGAAGATTGTTTTCAGAGACAGCTTGGTGTGGCTTTCTATTCTCCTTGATTACCGTGCGGGTAAGCGGCATGATGGTAAGTTTTTATTTTGTTAATTAGTAAATTTGATAATTTTCAACTCATTTAGGTGACAAAATAACAATGTTTTAGACTTATTCGATTCTTATACATTCCTTTGATTAAAAAAAATAAGGTTTCTTAATGCTGATTTTACTCAGGATTAGATATTAAGTTTAAAAAAGTTTTTCAAACAATATCCAAAACGAAACATTTTGACGTATATCTTAAATTCTACCCTGATAAGTTCATGAATTAAAATAGACGCCAAATATTAGGAAGAAGAACGTTCGACAGTAGCATTTTGCATATTTAACAAATGAATTTATGAATATTTTTTACATAACGAAGTGTACGAAAGGAAAACATCTAAACGAAAAAGATTTATAAGAGATATAGTAACTGAACGAGAATAACACTTTTCCTGTACGCTCTACTGTTTTCATATAAAAGATAAAAGTCTGCAAACTGGAACAGGTACACACTAAACGCTCATACTTTGGCAAATAAAAACAACGTAAAATCTGAACGACTCCTCAAACTATATAACATTATCTTAAACATATACTTAAAGTCAAAATATTTTTTTGTTAATATATTAATTTTTGTAATTTTTTATTTATTCATATACAAAACAATTAACAATGTGTCCTTACCGATTTTTTCTGTACCGATAGCACATTTACGAAATTGATTTATAAAATTATAATAAATGAAAATTGTTCACACATAATTTTTGCACTCTAATACTACAAAGCTTTTTTTTTCAAATAATTTGCTTCATGACTTAGTGGATAATGAATCTGACTGTAAAACTTTTTTTGCATAAGTTCTTTTGAACAAAATATGTATCTGTTAAATTTAGTTTGATGTGTTTCTTTGATTAAAATCGTGTGGCTCTATGTACGTTACCACGAAGTGTGTTAATCGTGATTTGTGCGCTTTGCTCGGAGGTATTTTCTTGTATTACGTGAGAGTAATTCTTAAATGCATGTTTAAGGATATTTTTAGCATATTTGTAGTTATTTGAATTTCAAAAGTTGTAATTTGTAGAATATATCATCTGTTTTTATATTTGTGATATTCAAAGTTTAAAACAGTAAACAGTTCATATCTGAAAAATCCCAGAATGCATTTTTTATGATTTGGAATTAGTCACGAGAAACGTCATTTTTCAACGTAATTATTGTCACATTTAATTAAAAATTAAAGCATATTTTATAAGATACTGGTTGGTAAGCTATCATTAACACCGATGCTATATCTAAAATTTTCTATTAAAATAGTTTAATGTTTTTTTAATGAATCTGAAATAAACCGCACGTTTCTTGCTAGAGCATAAAAAACAAAATAATAAAAGAAAACATCGTTAAATTAATGTAAAAATATGGAAAAAATACAACACAACTATCCTAAGTTACACTTATGTCAAGTTATTATATTATATGTAATCGTGTTTTCAAAAATTCTGGTGTTACAGTGTGTTGACGTTTTTACAAGGTAGTAAAAGACAGCATCGTAGAAATAGTAAGATGCTAGGATCGGAAAATGCTCGGGACCTGTAATATGTGAGAAAACATTCGAGATTGCTTTTTAGTATGTTTATGTGAGTAGCAATCTGTCTGGTAATATCGTTTGGCCTAAAATTGAAAATTTGTCAGCTAGGTGCTACGAAGACGAGGTATGTTGCTCACACAGTATGTAGGATCGATACACGGTCTATAACATATCTCATTTTATTTACCCTTATATCGTATCAGAGGTGCAAGAAGTGTTTATTTACTACGGCGCATGAACGATACTTTTAAAGCATGTTTTATAGAGATTAAAATGTCAGTGACTTCATTCTTTAATAATGGGTTTATAAAATATAAAGAAAATTATTTAAATAAGCAAAGTATTATCTATCTGTACACGCAAAGACAACCTAGGTGCAATCATATCAAGTCAGAATTCATTTTTATTTATTTACAGGTTTGGCGTTTAATTTGTAGAACTCTATTTTCGTTTTTAAATATTAAATGCCAAATATTAAATCAAACACTGATTTTAATTGTCTACTAAATTGTATTTCATTATTACAAAACATTAGAAATATATAAAAAGATATAATTTTGTAGACTCTTATAAATCAGTGTTTGATTTAAACATTTTGTATCAATGTTTTTTTAATCGCTGATTACCAAAACTCTCAATTAATGTGATGAATAAAATTTATAAAATTGCTTAATAATTGTAAAAAGTATCTATATTCTCTCTTGTTCATTTTTCGTCCCTTTGAAACGTTATAAAAGTAGATGATTCGTCGAATTATTGATGAAACGAATACGTTAAGAATACCTCTATTATTCTCTTTTGCGAATTTGAAATAAATTAAACGATGGTTAAAGGTAGGCTGAATGCTTGATTATATTTTTAAATGCTTTTTAATGTTGGGAAAATGAGATAAATCTGCTGTATTATACTGGAGTGAAGTGTCAATTTCCATTGTAATAGAATTAAGTGTACATGTCACTTTTCAGCTCTGAAATGCGATTATAATTTTGAATTGGTAATTTACTTAAGAACTTAATTTTAAATTTAACAATCTATCTTCATTATACATAGTACACATTAAAAGTGGGTTTATTTCAAGTTAAATCCAATATAAGATTATTTAACGATCAAATGAGTTCAAAATAAATATGATTTAAAAATGTTTTATAAAATTCTTGTGAAAATCCAAGAAAAAATATTCTTATAAAAATATGGTGAGGAAGAAATCTTAATTAGAAATGATTTAAAATAAACAAGGTTTTCCTGAAATTGTCGAAAGTAATGAAATGTAAATTTGTTTTCAAATAAAATGATTGTCGTCTTGTTAGACCAATTAAAAAACCCAATTATTTTCTATCTATCTATTCAATAATTATGTAGAAGGGTTTCATAAAGTGTTGATAATAAAGCGTTCGGTAGCTTGTGGTAAAAGTTTCAATGAATTCTATGTTTGTTTATCAATTTAATTTAAAAAAAAATATAGTATATTAAACTTTACTTGCTACAAAGTTTCTTGTTTTCAAAAAGTTTTTTTTTTCAAAGGTGTTCAAGGAGAAGTGTTTTTTAAAATGTGGTAATACACAAAGTGAACGTTGAATGAAAAGGAGATTGTTATATCACCATACCACAAAGTTAACAATGCTTTTAATTTACAAAATTGTTTATCATGTTAATGGTCGAAATAATGATGGTATTCTTATTATTATTATGGCCCTACTTAAAAATAAAATAAACAGTATTGCTTCATGGCGTCAAACTATGAATCTCTTTCCCCACACAAGGCATGATAAGTTTGATCAACTCCCTTTTTATATACATATAAATATATATACATACATGTATAAACATAAAATAATTTGCTTTATTAATAAATGAATTAAAATGTCTCATAAAAATATAAGACACAAAACCACTTAGTTAAAAATTAAAGCAGTTGTATAATATCACTTAATGAGTTTTATTTTATTATACACGACTAGTTTCGAAAACTAACAAACGTTTTCATCTACGGGTTTTACTTTTCACCTGTAGATAAAGATGTCAGTTAGTTTTCAAAACTAGTGATGTGTAATGAAATAAAACTCAGTAAGAGGTATTTTACAAGTTTTTCATTAACAAATAAAGTAATACGTTAAGAGTCAAGATGTGAAATTAAGGATTTGAAAACACATCAGAATGGATAGTTCCTTTGTGAAAACATCGCATTTTCCTTTTTTTTATAACTCTGGCCTTTACACAAACCCCGCAGGATGATCGAATTTCACATCGTGAACGTGGTATCTAAATAAAAAATAATGACGGCCAAAAAATGACAGGGAATATCATTGTACAAAATCAGTAAACCAAGTTTTAATTATACACATGACCAAAGCTTGCGAAATTGGCAGTGTGTATACTAAAGAGTAGTTAAGTAATAAAAACCCTCCGCTGGACAAAAAGGTACTATTCAGGCTTGGATTGAATATTATGTTTATAAAGCACCCCAGTAAAACCAAAACAGGCGAATAAAATTTACTTAGGTGGATGTGTTATAGGTATCCGAGGAGTTACTAGATATTATGTCGGCATAAAAAAAGAACATAAAAGCTTGTGGGGAGTATTCTCACATATTTATTTGTCTTGTGTTCGTTTTAGGTAACAAAGATCCCTAATCACCATGTTATAAGGTTAATTTTAAGGAAAATAAAACAAATTGTTGTTACGTTATGGGGGAAAAATTACAAGCCTTAGGTGTGAGTGAGTACTCGTAAAGTTGATATCGTTTTGCGCTGGATCCTTTTTAATCGCCAACTTGTAAAAATATCAAAGTTAACCGATCAATTGGTGAAACCATGTTCTGGACTGGAGGAAAATAATTACCGGGGAACTCCTAGAAAATTTGGTGGCGTTGAAAACTTTTAAATGTAAATTCACAATAAATATCGTAACTTAGTTAAAAAATATTGTTTTGCAAGAGAAGGTCTGTCAGGAAACCTAGATGCTTCTGTATTAGATCTGGGAATGCTGTGGAAAATAATCTGAGCGTAATTCTGATTTACACACACACACATATGTATATATATATATATATATATGTATATATATATATATATATATATATATATATATATATATATATATATATATATATATATATATATATACATTAAATATATATATGAACAAATCGTAGTCATACAGGAGAAAGTGACCAACTGCAGTTTTTACAAAAACGTGATTATTAACTATTTGACATCTTACTAGCTTAATACTGCCCTGAAAAAAATCCCAGAGCGATTTTTAACTTGGAAGTATAATATTTTGACTTGTTAAAAATGACTAACTGCATTGATGTTCATTTTCTTTACAAGCAAAAGTGACCAAGTGACACTTGGACATTATTGCCTGTTGTAACAATTTTCAACGCCATGAAGTTATTTATAGTTCTGTATGAAACATTTGACATTTAAATGTTTCTAGAGAAACAAAGTGACTAAATTCAAAGTCAAATGGCCAGTAGAGGTAAATTATTGATGAAAATATGTAAAAATCAAGAAAGAGTGATCCATATAATGTACATGAATTAAGATTTGACGATATGTTAGATCTCAAATCTTCTTCTGACCCTTATCCGCAACTAATGGTGCATAGGGCACTGCATCGTATTGATGCAATGTTATCTTGATCGTTACTTACATGAAGGCAGGATGATCACTCCTGCGCTTCAGGGACCAGTCCAGGGTAATATGAAATAAATATTACAGTGTAAAATCACTAATATTTATTTTCAACCCCCCCTGGGAATCGAACCCGGGCTGGAGGACAGAGCACCAGTACCAAACTTAGATTCTGAATCTGAGTCAGAATAATACTTCTTTACTTTTTGTATATTTATTTTTAAAAAGTTGTGTAATTTAATGTTATGTAACCAGCTAGTTTATTTTCCAAAAAAAAGTTTCTTTCTTAATTTAAATTAATAAAATAAAATGCTTTGAATTAAACTTTTGTATCTGTAACTAACGTTTCCGTTCTCATTCTAAGAATCAAAAGTGACTATCTGCATTTTTTCCTAAATTTTTGCCAGAAAAAAGTGACCAACTGCTTGAAGTAATTTTAAAAACTTTAGGATGTAAATTTTCAAAAATATTTTTTACTCATTTCAATATTGGTAAACATTTCTTTTCACACAAAAATAATCACAATCGTGAATACATTATTTCTTTGTTTTTAATTGATAACAAAAGTGTAAAAACGTTTAAATGGCCCTCCTGAACATTTTACGTTTTGTCAGTTGGTCACTTTCTCCTGTACGACTACGAAATATAAATAAATATAAGATATTTCTTTAGCTCTACATTTTCCTTTATTATTGTAATAAAAAGGGATTTTTTTACATAATTTTGATATAAAAGTATTTGAAAAAGGTATCACATGCATTCAGTCATGTATGACATGGCCGAATGATGCGATCCATTTGAAATCTTCCCACCGACATTATGTAATTATTAATACTGTAGGACCCCCGTCGCCCTCGGCTAGTCTGCCACTCCAGTTGATCCGAATTTTTTTCCTAATTTATTATTGTATTACCCTTTTTCTATAAAAAATAACAGTTCATTGCAAAGCTTTTGATGTAGAGAACAATACATAGTCATTTTTGAGTACTGAAATTATTTGTGCTTCTGTAAATCTGTATTTTCTGTATTTTCTGATAATCCGACGCATTTTGCGTTCCGTCCATGTTTTACGTACAAAATTATTAAATGACTTTATAAATAATGGAAGCACGTAACAGTTTTATTGCGTTATATTCAACGCTCATTTGACCAAAACTGGTATGTGTTTGATTTTGTTTAATGTATCTCTGTATTTTTGATCTAGCGGCTCTTTGTAAATGCTTTCATGTAGTGTGTTATTGGTAATTTAGCTGTTTTACTGGAGATGCTTTCTTGAGACTTGTGTGAGTAAAGTTCTTTTTTTATAATCTGACATCTCAACATGGATGAAGAAGAATATGAAAAACTGGGTATTTACAGGGCTCATGACCTGTCGTAGGCTGGTTAAGTAATCACTTTACACATGTGTAATATTCGCCATCCTACCCATGATTGACAACCTACTAAAATGTTGGAAACACCTAGATATATTAATTATTCAATCACATGCCATTTGTAAGTATTGTAATTGAAGAATGGTGGTGTATTAACACCTAGAGCTCAGAGAGTATAGAACACCATACCACTCTGTCTTTGCAAACATTTTTCGCCACTTCGACATTCACGCATCTCCCCATACATACCCGACGATTATTTTGACTCCTGACCCAGCCGTATTTAAGTATTTGACATACCTGATTGTACCACGTTTTCTTTGGTCTTTTTAGATTCCATATTTTAAAACTGAGTAGATCATTTTATTTATTGTTTCGGCATTAGCTTTGTGGTAAGACATGTTACAATGATTAAAGAAAACACTTGTTTTTTACCACTTGAGTACTCAAGTGGTAAAAAACAAGTGTTTTCTTTAATCATTGAGCAGATCATATTTAACGTATGATTGCACGCTTAATAAAAAATTACGTCTCACGTCAAAGGCAAAATATTTTTATCCAAAGTTCATAAATGAGTGACAAGTAGCACACAGAAGTTGAGCTATGACAAATATTTTTAAGGATACCATTAAAGCAGTGTGTGACAAGTTTGACAACAAGGGAAGGATCATCCCTTATGTGAAGAGCAGAGCCGGGAGAGGAGCGAGGAGGCGGTTGACAGGCTTGACTCAGCGCGTCGGAGGTTTATTGATGCCACCATAAATGCTGCCTGTAAAACGCAAAAAATATCTACCATATAAATAAATATGCCAGAAGCAGGAATATGTGAATAAACGCTGAGATATCGTTCCTCGATGAAAACGCAGCGCTGTTATTTGCAATGCCATTCAATGTTGAACAATATTTACATATCTTCGCGATAAAAAATTGAAAAATAAAATCTTTATCGGTTTTATACAAAACAACATTTATTTTTTGACATCTCAACATAGATGAAGAAGAATATAGATGTCTGGATTTGTGTTTATTAGTCTGCTGCGAGAATTATAACATAAACAACATTTTGAGTGTGTGTAAATACTTGTTCAAATATCTGGATTATCTCCGATTGTAGGAGTTATTTAAAAAAAAAAATTGAATCTCTAGACAGATGAAGGCATTTACAGGGCTTACGACCGTCGTAGGCCGGTTTACGTAGTCACTTAACACACGTGTAACATTCATAAATTCTACCCATGATTGACGACCACACTACTAAAATTCTTGAAAGTTCTATATGTATGATCCAATTTTGAAACATTGTACTTAAATCACTAGAATTTTACTTTAGACATCTGTTGGAAAGATGAAATAAACTTTTTATTGAGCAGAAACTCTTATGTTTATATGTGAGGTCTGAATCATGGGTTATAATCACATACACACATGAGAAACGCCAGATAATACCTTTTTATTTTATTATTTCCATTTATAATTTAACCAGATAACTATCTAAAATAATATGATAAATAACTCGTTTAATTAGAGATAATCCAGATTTGTAAACAAGTATTTGGACACACTAAAATTATTGTTAAAGCAACATTTTATATCGTTTACTCCGATGGGGAGCCGTATCTTAGAGCCACTCGAAACGAAGTAAATTATTATTTTCGATATTTTATAATACTTTTTGAAATTGGCAGCCAATGAGATTTATTAAACCCTACCCTTACTTTGACCGGAATCACAATATGTTTGCGTAGTAAATAATAAAATGACACACGCGGTTACTACGCCGTGTTAGGTTAAACCGTTCTCCGGTGAGGCGGCTATCAGAAACAAGGAAAAATTTATTCTGAAAGCATAGTGTTACGCGTAAACCCCATTTATGTTCCATATTATGGGGAAACGTTTTACGCCGAGGATATTTTTTTTATCCCTTTTATAATTGAACGTTATTGGATATAATGGATTTAATAGTATATTGTTGTCTTTAATACGAAGCTTATAGGAAACTAGTAAATTTAAAGAAAACGTAGTGAAAAAAATACTGAGCTAGAATAATGTCAAGTTAGTCAATTGTAACCTCAAGTGTCTCTTACATCTGTAACTTCTCCGATTCTAAGCTAGAATAAAGTCAAGTAATTGTGACCTCAAAAATACCTAGATAGAATAAAGTCAAGTTATCGTTACCTCAAAATACCTAGATAGAATAAAGTCAAGCAATCGTAATCTCAAAAATACTCAACTAGAATAAAATCAACTCATCGTAACCTTAAAAATACTTATCTAGAATAGATAACTTTATCGACTCAGTTATAACCTGCTGTGCTTTTTGCACCATTTATGTGTTAATATAACATGAAAAAGGATAAACGAAAGTATTTGAACATTTAGATAATATTTGTTTTAACGACACGATTCCACTTTATAACATCTCAAAAAGGCATTCAATTTATATACTAAATTTATTTTGCAATTTAAAAATTAAAGAATATTTTTTCAGATATCTCAACAGGCACATATTTTTTATTACAGGGAAGTCTAGATAATCACATGTAATCGAATGATATAAGGGATCACCATTAACGCTGTGTTATTTTCACCGTTCTGCTAATAATTGAAAGATTATATAATTTATTTTTCAAAGTACATAATGCTGGATTTTGTACGTATTTGACGAAAAATTAAAATTTTAAATTAGTCAAAGAATAAAGTCGGATGATGTTTTTCAGATGCAATTCTAGGGAATTTGCTTCTTATTTTGTGGATAGTAGATGCACCAATGTATCCATTTAGAAAGTGCCGAGTGTGTCTTATAGACACTCTTGTGTTGCACACGCTTTCTGCAGTACTTTCAGGGCATTTGGCTAGAAGTGAGGAAAGCTTAGACACGCGGTCGTAGGGCTGAAGAGGGAGAGGGAGATCACCTATTCTCTGGAGCGATTCAGCCGCGAGTGCAACGGGCTCATGCTTGGCTACCGGGAGTACAGCTTGCCGGGATAAATGTAAAAATATCGCGAAAACAACCTTTTTCTTAGCCGCGTAGGAACAACTTAGAAGAACCTGACGGTATAACTTGTAGAAAGGGTATTTGTTCAACGATTGAGATGGATACTAAATAATATTTTCCGCAGAAGATCTGTGCTGTTTATTTCGGTTTGAAATTTATTTACTTTGATTATGGAACTTTATCTTTTAATGCCGCACAGAAATGCGCAAAGGAAAATAACTTTCTTTTCGTTATTAATTTAATTATAATTTTTAAGATAAAAAATAGCATAAATAAAAAGATGAACAAGTTTGTTCGGAATAATATAAATGGAAAATTGTTTATAAGTATTGTACCTGTATTTTATGTGCTATAAAATTATATACTAATATTTTTAATACTTAAAACATTAACTCTGTGGTTATTAATTTTTCCTTTTTTTTTCAATAAATTGTTAATAATATTAATATAAAACCACTTAGTGCATGTTGGTCTTTGGGTCGACCAAAATCGCATGTGATTAACATTTTGTGTAATTGTAACTATGTAATTCCAGTTGTAGTAATTGATTAGAGTTATAGTAGTAAGATGTCACTCACTCCATTCAAGAACGTCAAAAATCAAAAATTGTCAATTTCCAGTTGTGCATGTTTTCGGAATGTCCAGAAAATGTACTATATCCCAGCAAAAGAGGCATATTTTAAACTTAATATTTACCCGCCACAGGGCAAAAAGTGTTGTTTTTGCATTTTGAAGAAAAAATATTGTTCAATTATTTTTTAAATATACTTAATATTTTTCAAATGGAGTAATAACCTTCAGGTTTTACCTAAAAAGATCTGTTGCACAGTAAAAAGTTCAATAAGTGGCTTGATATTTATTTTTAATACATTGCATTATATTTTCAAACTTTAAAAACGTTCTCCTGAAAAATCAAGTTTTTTTATTTATGACGTTCTTGAAAGGAGTGAGCGATAAAGTATTGTTTGCATGCTGCTGTAGTGATTATCCCGACGAAGAGATGGGTACATCTTGAAACCGGCAGTCAAATATTTCTGAGAGTGGTTGTATACTGTATAGAGGCTGTACTCGGTCACGCATTACTGTGGCTCAGTCTGGTCAAATGGGAAAGAATGAAAAAAAAACCCACTTATTTGTAATGTCCATAATTTCACAATGCTAGATGAAGCAATGAAAATATGATGAAAAAAAACTTTTAAATTATAATGTTATCTAAAACATTGAAAATGTTCAATGACAGCAGCTGTAAAGAAGCAAGCTGTCGGTAAACAAACTGTTCGCCATGAGGAATATTAAGAATTGAGTGTGTTGCTGTTATTTCCGCAGATGGTGCTGCCATTGTGGTTAAAAACATAATTTAATCTCTTCACGAATCCACGAATGCAATGTTGCGTCAAAATTTCAATACTTAATTTTTTAAGGAGGTTTGAGATTTTGAACAAACTAAAATTAACATTTTTATTTATTAAGGTAAGTTGGATATTTTCTTTAAATAAATAATGTAGAGTGACACAAATTCATTTAAATATAACGAAAGAAATAAAAAAATTAAAATTCATGCTATCAAAATTCGATATCTATCGTGGTGTAAATTTATTGAAATTTATCCCACGTTTTTTCATCCTTTCTGCGGATACATTGCTAATTGGATTATTCTTTAAATAGACGTTTTAAAATTCGTTCGCTCAAAGTAGTACAATTTTTCTAAATCACTTGTCAAAACTCAATTCTACAATATGCTAATATTACGTTTTTGATTCCAGGGAAAAATTTTAATGGAGCTATGAATAGGACTTTGATTTTTTGTTATTAATTTGGTGAAAAGGTTCCTTAGTGTCGAAATTTAAATACAAAGAATTCAAGTTGTTCTGTGCTCAACTCGCCTTGAATTCGTTCATTGTTAACAAAACAAAGTGTCCATCTTTTATACATGAACGTCCGTTATGCCACTCCCTCTAATAAATTGTCCTCAAGCTTTTTTTTATTGTATTAGGACCTAATATGATATGTTTGTAACGAAAGTTAAGGAGAATATAACACTTTTTGTAAGCGATAACTTCAGTTGTTTATTTATTTAATTAAACTTCATGTAAAGAAAATAAATAGGTGCATTGGCGGGCTAGTTGCTAAAAAGCAATATCTTCCAACCAACCAAAATATTATCCATATAAAGGATACATTAATAAGCTAATGTGTAATATGACACCACGTTAAAAATTAGTATTTAAATATAATATAACGGTTTGTTGGACGAGGTTATATTATGCGAATCTTAAATATTTTATTAGTTCATCTACTACCTTAAATATTTTACAACATTTTGAGTGTGTCCAAATACTTGTTCACAAATCTGGATTATCTCCTATTAGGGGTTATTTGTAAAAATAACTCCTAATCGAAACGAAAGACTTTCTGCTCAATAAAAAGCTTCTCTCATTTCATCGTAAAGGTCTCCAGTGAAATTCTAGTCAATTCAAACAGTTTGTTTAGAATTAAATCAATATATTTAGATGTTCCAAGAATTTGAGAAGTGTAGTTGTTAAACATGGGTAGAATTGGTGCATGTTACACGTGTGTAAAGTGATCACTTGAACCAGCTTATAACGGTCGTAAATCCAGTAAAATGCCAATTCTTCTTCATCTTAGTTGAGATGTCAAAAAATACCTTAAATAATTATTGACGAATTTTAATTTTATTATGATAAAATTAAAATTCGTCAATAATTATTTAAGGTATTTTTTGATTAATCGTCAATAATTATTTAAGGTATTTTTTGGTATTCACATAAAAAAAAATACAAATTACAATAATGTGCCCACACTGCGTTTTCCCGTGCCGAGGGCACTATTTACAATATTTATTTATACAATTACACGAAAGAAATTCGTTGTTGAAATCCAATCAAATAGGACGTGGCCGAATGATGTGATCTACTTCAGATCTATCCACTTCCATTATCCAATTATGACTATCTCTTGTATATTTATTTTCTATTTTTAATGACTTTATGGAAGCTATGTACTACTTCATTGCATAATAATCAATGGTCTTTTGACCATTATGTTTTTGTTTTTTGTTTGGTGTGTGTTTATATTTTGGATCTTGTAGTTCTTTGAACGCTTCCATAAATTGTATTAATTAGAATTCGTGTGCTTCATTAGGAGGTGCTTTCTTGTTTTATGGGATAGTGATTCTTAAATGCACGTGTATGAATCGTTTTAGCACTTAGTTGTTTGACTTTTATAAGATGTAATTTTTAAAAATATTTCCTCTGTTCATCTTGGAACTTAAAGTATTAAAGATCAGCTTCATTTCTATCCTAAAGTGTAGGAGCATCAAACCTAGATATATATTTTTTTTATTTAAATCTAGATTAAAAAATTAAATTTCAATCTAAATTTAAAATATTTTAAATGTCTATCTAAACAGGATTTCAACTTAAGACGTGGCGAAAGTGCAGTGGTGTAATGTAACCACATCTTACGACAATTTTATTCCTACTTCAAAAAATTTTCAACTGATGGCGCTACAATCAGTAAAATTACTTACAAATCTATTTAATTGGTACCAATATTAGAAAACGATCCAAGTATTATAGGCCATTTATATCAGTATAACCAATTTAAGCATCAATTAATGACAGTGTAAATATTAAATAAACGGAATATTTTTATGGAAATTTTGTATTGTATTTATTTTGGAATGCTCCCTCCCTCTGTCTCCCACACAAAATCTCTCTTATACTTATTTTAAAGTTTCACTTCTATAGCGTATATGGTGCCGTATACAAAAGTGACCATACGTGCTGTTTTGAACGAGACCGTCCCGTTTTAAGCCTGAATAACAAAATATTTTCCTTTTTATTGCTATTTACTCCACTTATTTTCTTTTTCGAAATTCCTTTTCTTTTGATTAATACATAAAACTATGAAAAAATACGTGTTTTCTCGATTATACATACTATGACGTAAAAATTGGTAGATGTCCCGTTTCGAGGACAAAAATAAATGGTTACGTTATGTATACACAATATACATCATTTTGCTAACTCCTTTCAAGAACGTCATAAATCAAAAAACTTGATTTTTCAGGAGAACGTTTTTCAAGTTTGAAAATATAATACAATGCATTAAAAATAAATATCAAGCCACTCACTGAACTTTTTACTGTGCAACAGATCTTTTTAGGTAAAACTTGAAGGGTTTTTCTCCATTTGAAAAATATTTAGTACATTTAAAAAAAAATCATTAAACAAAACCTTTTCTTCAAAATACAAAAACAACACTTTCTGCCCTGTAGCGGGTAAATATTAAGTTAAAAATATGCCGCTTTTGCGGGGATTTAGTACATTTTCTGGGCATTCCGAAAACATGGACAACTGAAAATTGACGAATTTTGGTCTATGACGTTCTTGAAAGGTGTGAGCGATTTCAGCTAAAGCATATTTATAAAGGTTGTTGATAAAGCGAAAATATATAAAAATTAATTCTAAAAATATTTAAATATTATCTTACGCCTACGGCCGCCTCTTGTGATTGATGACAAACATGACGTATCATACGACCTTTCACAGATTAAGGGTACATTTGTGACTATGTATTGCTTTTTATCCCATGTAAAGTTTATTATTTTGGTTTCGTAATAAAGTTTTACAGAGGAAGGTGCTTATAAAAATACAAATATTTAAATTTAAAAAAAATATTTATTCAAATATTAGTCAAAATTAAACAAATTAACAAAAATTAAACAATTATTAGTCTAAATTATCCAAAATGATAGATAAAAAATTGAATTGTATTGGAATATCGAGAATAGTACGTTTTAAAATACATTTTGAAAACACAGAGTTTATATCCTTTTGAAAATTTGTTTTTAGGATCTGTTGGTTTAATGCATTGTTTTCTTTGCATTTGTTGACGATTTTATTATTTAACGATAAGAAAATAATTATGTGGAATTTAATGGAAAAAATGTCACGTACATAAGTAAATTACGTATTAATTAATATTATTTTTTGACATCGCAACATAGATGGAGAAGAATATGGAAGTCTGGGCATTTACGGGGCTTACGACCATCATAGGCTAGTTTAAGTAATCACTTTACAAAAGTGTAACTTTCACCAATTCTACCCATGATTGACAATCACGCCATTCAAATTCTTGGAACTTCTATTTATATTATTAATTTTTTTCTGTTTATATTAAATATTTTAAATTATTTCAAATTCGAAACATAGTACTTGAATCACTATAATTTCACTAGAGACATCTGTGGTGAGATGAAAAAAATCTTTTTATTGAGCAGAAACTCGGGCTGACCACCATCATAGGCTGGTTTAAGTGATCACTTTAGACACGTGTAACATTCACCAATTCTACCCATTATTAACAACCACACGACTCAATTCTTGGAAGTTCTATATATATGAACCGATTTAGAAACATTATTCTTGAATCACTAGAATTTCACTAGAGACATCTATTGGTGAGATGAAAAGAAGGTTTTTATCTACAGGATTATAATCCAGGATTTGGACCTCACATACTAATAAAAGAGTTTCTGCTCAGTAAAATTCTTCTTCACCTTTGATGAGATGTCAAAAAATAATATGAAACAACCCCTATAATTGGAGGTAATCCAGATTTTGTGAACAAGTATTTGGACACACTCAAAATGTTGTATAGAAACTTTTTCATTTGTATGTGCGATCTTATCCTTGGATATTGAGTATGTCCGAAGTATGGTATTTGGAAACATTAAAATTTTTGTAAAATGCATTTTATTCTTCAGGTTTTTTTTCATTCAAACTATAAGAAATAAATTATGAGTTTGATAGTTGAAGTATTATACAAATAATTTTAACTGCAACTTTTCTAAATAACGACAGAATACTGCGTCGATGGTAGTGCCTGATAGACTGATCTTTGTCAGTGTTCAATTTCAGCTCGAATTTTTCATATGAAGAGGACAATGGGGGCATGTTTCCAGAAAGAAACAATATGACGAACGCTCGGTTAGCAACAGTCCGAATGGATGAGCGCCAAAGGAGATTTGGGCGGCCATATTAACCAATGGGAACACAGGAACAGATAGTTTCCAACGCTAGATGGCCCTGCGATTTTTACAGGGCAAAAATCAAACTTATTATTTCATTTATTTTAATTTTTAATTTTAAATCTCAGGGTAAAGTATGTAGGCCTCAAAGGCGCAAATAGCATAAAATAAAGTAAAATGATCTGATTAATTGATTCGGCAGTCATTTTGCGATAAAATCTACCTTATTTAGTTTTACTTGGTAAATACTACTATTTCTTAAAATATATTGTGATGCAAGTCTTTCGATGCATTCCGCATCATTTTCAAACACCGTATAAAAATTCTGCAAGAATGATTTGAAACACATGTCATAATAGATTTGAAGAAATATTGGTTTTTACCACTACAAATTAATTGACTAACTAATTACACTCCCGTAATGTATGGCTCTTTTTCTTCTTCTCTCTGTGTTTTATCCTTTTTCTCTTTCATGTATCAAAATGTGACTAATAAACATGACGCGTCCTTGAAACTAATTAATCAATTTTCATCCAATTATCGATAAGAAAATTTCGGCTTGCTAAATTTCCCTTAAAAATTAATATTTATTAAAATCAATAAGTGCCTTTTGGATAGTATTATTTTTAATTTTCAATGGATACCTTCTTTCACATGCTATTTTTTCGGCAACATCGATGGCAACATCGATTAGCTTTGTAGTTTTTCAATTAGCAGAGACCTTTACGACATGCATTTAAGATTCTTCTCGAATTATTTTGCTTAAATTAAAAATATTTTTTTATTATTTTTCTCTCAACCTTATGGTATATCCTTCTTCTCTCCCATGTATCTAAATGTGACTTATAAACGTGACGCGTCCTTGAAATTTCATTCTTAATCCTCGTCCAATTATCGATTAGCGAAAAGCGGACTACAATATTTCACTTAAAAAATAATGTTAATTAAAATTAACAAGTCTCTATTGGATAATTTTTATTAATGTTCATACGAATTAATTTGGGACACGAATTTAGAGGCTCTGGCGTAATAATACATTCCGTTTGTTTTTACGTAGAAGCCTTCGTCCTAATTTGGAGTTCGTTCATATTTTATAGGGCTTCATACCTATTACGTAGCCGGCTTACTGTCTCAAATAATTATTATTACAGAAGGGGTAGCTTTACTGGCGGATGGAGGACTTGCCGGGGCTAATTTTCCAAGATATGCGATTGTGATAATCAATTACCAATACGCGATTTAATATTTATTACGGCGGTAATAAATGGACGCCCGCAGAATGAGAATGAAACAAATTGTTATTTTCCGTTCTGATCAAGATGGAAAACATTTTGTTTCGATTGAAACTTCTTTGGCGGCGATTCGGTAATCAATAATTGGATGAAAATTGAGAGTGAATTTCAAGGACGCGTCACGTTTATTAGGCACATTTAGTTACACGTGGAAGAAGAAAGATATAAGGTAGAGAGAAGGAGTAAGAGACATTATCTAAAAAAAAGGAATAACGGACATATATCTAATATTTTTGTAACCACAAAACATTAATATCAGTACGATCAATTGAAACACCATTCAATGACAGTGTTAATATCTTTTTCATAATTTTTTTAAAAATATTTTTTTTCTTGTTGAAATGCTCATTCTCCCTCTCTTTCTCTCTCACTATATCTCTAATATTATTCTCTTAAAGAAATTTCACTTTTTTCAAGGGTACAGTGTTGTGTTAAGATATCAAAAGTGTAAAAATAGCTCCAAAGTGCAGAAAACCCAAATTCGTCGACAAGGATTTGAGAACACACTCAAAATGTTGTGAATTATAAAATTTTATTTATCCGGACACATTCAAAATTTGTGAATTTTATAATTTATTTATCTGGACATACTCAAAATGTTGTAAATTATATAATTTATTTATCTGGACACACTTAAAATGTTGTGAATTATATAATTTATTTATCTGGACACACACAAAATGTTGTGAATTATATAATTTATTTATCTGGACACATTGAAAACGTTGTTAATTATGTAATTTATTTATCTGGACACATTGAAAACGTTGTAAATTATATAATTTATTTATCTGGACACACTCAAAATGTTGTGAATTATATAATTTATTTATCTGGACACATTGAAAACGTTGTTAATTATGTAATTTATTTATCTGGACACATGGAAAACGTTGTAAATTATATAATTTATTTATCTGGACACATTGCAAACGTTGTAAATTATATAATTTATTTATCTGGACACATTGAAAACGTTGTAAATTATATATTTTATTTATCTGGACACATTGAAAACGTTGTAAATTATGTAATTTATTTATCTGGACACATTGAAAACGTTGTAAATTATATAATTTATTTATCTGGACACACTCAAATGTCGTGAATTACATAATTTATTTATGTTATAAAATGAAAATGTTTGTATTCCCTTAACTGTTCCGAATGGAAGATTTATTATTTGATATCCAAATATTTGAATAGATTTCGAATTATACCTAATTATCATTGTCTCGATGTGATTAAAGACCAAATCCATCTTTGTCAAGTGATTCACCTACCCATAGCCGGTCCAGTGATTGATGATATCACCATCCGGGGATGTTATGAATATCAGTCTAAACTCTATTATAAATAATACATTCGTCCAACTTATTTGATACCCACATTTCTGTTATTATATTCATATTTATATTGTGTCAAAATATTAATTTTCTGTATTTTTTATTCCAAACCATAAGGTAAAGTGTGCAAGCCTCAGGGGCTCATATATGGCATAACATTGTGTAAAATGAACTCCACAATATTTGGGTGTGTCTAAATCATTGTTCACAAATTCTAGGTTTGTCTCCACTTTATAAAATAATATTGTGTCTCAGCTTACATGTAGAAGAATATGAAAACCTGGACATTTACAGAGCTAATGAACTGACATTGGCTTATTTAAGTTACACATTTCGCTCACTCCTTTCAAGAACGTCATAAATCAAAAATCGTCAATTTTCAGTCGTGCATGTTTTCGGAATGCCCATAAAATGTACTATTGTATATCCCAGCAAAAGAGGCAAATTTTTAAACTTAATATTTACCCGCTACAGGGCAGAAAGTGTTGTTTTTGCATTTTGAAAAAAAGGTATTGTTTAATTATTTTTTTAAAATATATGTACAAAATATTTTTCAAATGGAGAAATAACCTTCATGTTTTACCTATAAAGATCTGTTGTTCAGTAAAAAGTTCAGTAAATGGCTTGATATTTATTTTTAATATATTGTATTATAATTTTAAACTTTAAAAACGTTCTCCTGAAAAATCAAGTTTTTTGATTTATGACGTTCGTGAAAGGAGTGAGCGATATGTTATATTCGCCATTCTAACATACTTTATTTACAACCACACTTCTATTATATGTAATTCATTTGCCTAACTTATTAATAACCAACATTTTATATTCACAATATTTTTAGTGATATTTTATAAATATTGATAAATAAATATTGATACTCATTGATAAATATTGACATCACTGTATAAATATTGATATCTCAACATACACAAGGTAAGAAGAATATGAAAGCCTGAGACTTTACAGGGCTTATGGTCTGTCATCGTCTAATTTTAGTGATCACCTTATACATGTGTAACACTCACCATTCTACCCACGATTGACAACCACACTACTTGAGGAGATTCATATATGTGGAACGGGCGAAAATTATAAGCGATGACAGATTGATGTGGCATCCTATTCTCTCTACCTACCCCTGATTGTTAGTTAGTTAGTTTAGACAGTTATAATTTCAGTAAATTTAGATGGAATTTAGAGATATTAGAATTTAGAAGATCACTAATATTGGAAATAAAGTTTACCGCAATATTCGTTCTTCCTTCTTTTGCTGTTGTAAATTAATTTAATTTAATGGAAAAACAGTTTAGTTTAGTATCCACTATCTTACCTAAAAATCTGTTAATCATGGGTGGCCAACATTTTCAGTAACCGGGCCAAAATTTTGAAATCAGATTTCTTTCCGGGCCGTAAAAGAAAATTTCTTTTGTTATTCAAAGCAAACATGAAATGAATTCATTTATAAGATTCAACAAAAATGTTAATCAAACATATTAATAAGATAAGAGTTAGGCAATACAAGTAATAAAAATTAATAATTATTTTTTTTAATTTGTGAGATGTCTGTTTTTTTGTCAGAACTAAGTGAATCAATGTTAATAAGTTAACGATTGATGTTATTGCTACTCGCAAACAGTTTTCCAAATGCTCGTCAGCAATTATTGTTCTCATTTGAGATTAAATATGCTTTATTAGTATCATGGCTACTGTATAACTAGCTTTTACATGGCATTTTGACTTTGAGTCGCTCTAGCACTCAGTTAAAACTTGTAGTCTTATGAATGTGTATTTAAAAGTCGTTCGCAAAATGTTGTGATTGTTTGTCAACACGAATATACCAAGAAATTGTCACGATAGTGAGATACTTCCATATATAGGATATGATACGAACTACGCACGATGGAAAGTTCTTTTGGTGGTTTTATGTACACTTGAAGAAAAAATGTGTGAAATGCTCCGCGGGCCGCATGTAGACACCCGGCGGACCGCACGCGGTCCGCGAGCTGCGTGTTGGCCACCCTTGCTGTAAATAATAAAAGTCCGACGCGTCCATTCTCCAGGAACTTCACTTGGATGGCTTGACTCTGGCCAATGTCTTTGCACGAGGGATTTTCTAGTTCTTTGGACACGTTGCACGTGGCAATTAGGATAGCCTGGAGGGCTGGTTGTGATCAGTAGCCTGGAGGGGAAGAAAGGGAGAAGAAGATACTAACACGACGGACCGATCAAAATAAGGCAGCAGCAGGTACCTTGCTGGTTGGAGCGCTACGTGCAGCGTAATAATCAAGGAATAACTGGAGAAGAGTCATTGCTTCCACAAAAGTCATAACCCTCAGTAATGAGGAATGAGATAGAGATAATAGAAGTCATTCTTGTGTTGAGACAATTATTCATTAATGAATACTGATGTACTTTTGGAAAATAATAGAAAAGATAAGAAATTGATATGTTTTTAAGCAACCAGCTATAAGAAGTAACGGTAAAAGCTCATCCATTCACAAGAGCTTCGTGCAGAAGAACTTTACTTTCCTCGTGCAAAAATATTCAACTCGTTGCCTGCAGCCATCACAAATTACAAAAATGCCCATGTATTTAATAACAGTTTCCAAAGTAAGTTTCTTCTCGTTAGGAAGAATAAGATGAAAAGAGACTTGTCAAACTTCAAGTTTTATAGGTATTCTTGTTATATTTCATATCTAACTGGATTTCAATTAAAAAAAACATAATATCTTGTTTTCTATTGTGAATAAAAGCACTTGTAAAATTATGAGATTGATAAAAATATAAAATTATGCTTACTATATGGACTCTTACTATATAAATTATCTCTGGTATGCGTTGATTATGTTGAAGAAACGAGTGAAGGTAAGAGGGTTGAGACTGACCATGAGAGAAGCAAACCAATGTTCACACAGCTATAGACTCGTGAAGAAAAAGACTTAACCAAACCATAAATGGTGCCAACAACTCAAATGTGAAAGAACGTGTCTAATAATGTATATGCACAAGTTACGAAACTTGAGAAGTATGGTTGTCAATCATGGGTAGAATAGTGAATGTTGCACGTGTATAAAGTGATCACTTAAACTAGCTTACGACAGATCGTAAGCCCTGTAGTTACCCGGAATTTCATATTCTTCTTTATCTTCAATTGATTTAGTTTTTCAAATCCACAAATATTTGACATCGAAGTACATATTGTTATAATGTACTTTAAAAAAACAGAATCATTTTTTTTATTTGTCCTGTATCCGCCCTCGCTAGAGCGTCGGTAGTCTGAATAAACCAGGTTATCTTAAACGTTAATTACGGGGCTGTAATTTAAACGCCTCGATGGTGTAGTGTTGGTGCGTTCGGCTATCGAGTTTTAGGCCCCAGTTTCCATTCCCGAAGGAGTGATCGCCTTGGCTTTGTACAATTAATGATCAAGTTTACACTGCATCGATCTGATAAACAGCATAACATAATGTACACGTTAAAAGCAATCGACGCTCAGAAAAACAGTTGATAGGGAATTTACAAGGCTAGGCGAAATACTAAAATTAGATGGCTTTGCCAAAATACTATAAATATTCTTAACAACTACGAAAGTGTCTTAATTCTTTTAAAAAGAGTTTACTGATATTTTTTTAACATACACATGATATCAATCATAATTTTTAATAATGTGCCATCACTGAGTTTTCACAAGTAACATTTTACAATACATACTTTTACGAGTATGTAGAGCTTTTTTCCATGTAACGCGGATTTTTTTCACACAAACACACTTTTTCCACGGATATATATATTTTTAAATTTTAAAAATCAATTAGACGAAAAAATGTTTGTACGTAATTACAATCGATATTTACATTATTCGTTAAAATGATAATATTTGGTATTGTAATGAATGTTAAAATGATATTTGATTTTTTTTCTTGAGTTCCTGGACCTTTTTGTTTAAAAAACCCTTCTTATATATAAAAATAAATGAGTTGTAATTTCACTGATTGGTTTAGAAGTCACTTTGTGATAATATTTGTTTTATTTTTAATTTCAGTTTTATACTATTTCTAAAAAGCTATTGAGACACGCGAGTTCCTTTGACCAAGCAAGGTATGTGTTAGATTTTGATCGATGTGTTTCTGTGTTCTGGATCTCGTGGTTCTATGTTTATTTTTATAAGTGTGTATTATCGGTGATTGATGTATTTTGCGTATTATTCATTGATATTTTTATCATAATTTGTGTGAGTAATTCTAAAATGCATTATGTAAGAATTTTTTTAGCGTATAGTTTTAAGATTGTCATCAGTTTGAATTTTTTAAGATTTCATTTGTTGGAGTCCGTTTCGGAACTTAAAGTATTGCTTTTTTTTGTCTCATTTTCGTAAATGGGGATACGAACTTAAGGTGTAAAGAATATCAGTAAAGCTATGCCAAAGTTTTCGAAATAAAAAAAAAAATAATACTTACGGTAAAGCTCTGGTGTTCTTCATAGCCTTGTATGTATGCTTTCTTTCCAAATAATTGATAAGGAAAGAACAGAATATATTTGACGTCTTCGAGTTGTAGTCTTATCAGACGCATATCAAAACATAGGCTACTACACAAACTATTGACATTATTTTCCAGGATTCCCCTACGAAAGAAAAGTTAGAATATAATTTTACTTTCATGGAAAATGTTGCCCGAATGATACAACACGGAAATTTTTTTGTGAATACTGTATTGATTCTGTTTTTATGGATATCATTTTGGTATCAATCAAACATCTTCAAAGATTGATGTTTTCATTTTGTAACTGCTGAATCAATTAATGATTTATTTTTCATTTACTCTAAATGTATCTGTTCCCTCTCCAATGATAAGGCTGTTATACAAGAGTACCATGAACAGCTCTTTGTTCCGGCAGAGAGATTCTCAGGATGTAAGTCCCGATCCACTTACGTTACAGATCCAGGACTTCCTTTTCCTGCTCTCTAATTTTCCCATCATTTATCCTGAAGAATCGGTCATGTCCATCAATACGTATCCCCGGTACTAAGATTTCCTTCAGTTTCTCCCGTCAGTCGGAGCAATATTTTCATTTTCAGTAACGTAAGTCATTACTAACCGTTATAAAATAGACTTGATGTTACGAGATGAACTCCAACAGAGGAAATATTTTATTTATTGTTTCGGCATTAACTTTGTGGTATGACATGTTACAATGATTAAAGACAACACTTGTTTTATACCACTTGAGTTAATTCAAGTGGTATAAAACAAGCGTTTTCTTTAATCAGAGGAAATATTCATTAAATTACAACTTATGACAGTCAAACAACTTTATGCTAAACAATCCTTACAAATGCATTTAAGAATTACTCGCACATAACACAAGAAAGGAAATCCCAGCAATGTTCATAAATCACAATTAACACACTTTGTGGTAACGTAGATACTCGTAGAACTACAAGATCCTAAACACAGAAACACGTCAAACAAAATCTAACACATAGATCTTTTGGTCAAAAAATTATTATGCAGTAAAGTTGAACAAACTGCTTCCATTATCTATTTAAAGTCATTAAAAGTAAAGATAAAATATAAAAAGGTTATTTGTAAATTAAAAATGGATAAAATTGATCTGAAATAGAACAGACATTCATATAATATCCATATTGTATTTGATTGCATATCATAACCAATTATCTTTCACATAATTTTTGTAAAATGTTCCCCTTTATACAGGAAAACTCAGTGAGCTATTATTTGTAATTATAATTATTTTACATATTTTTGATGAAATTAAAATAAATAAATTAATACTTTCTATTGATTATCAAGCCCACGGTGCAAACATTTTTTATCTCATTTGTCTTTTATCTCACTGTCAGTTTAAACTAAACATTATGAAGGAAACACGGAAATATTTTCCATTGTCATGTTATCGTTTTATTCAATCGTTAAGCGTTAATAGGTTTGTGAAGTAATCAACACCAGGATTTGCTTTGTTCCTTTTCGGACCATCAAGACGTTGTTGAAGTGAGCGACTTACGAATGAAAGGCAGGTTCATATAACAACTTCGCTTCTTGGAATAATTAGTGAAACAAATGAAATAAGACGACGTAAGAAGGGATTCGTACCGTAAGCTAAGGTGTTGTGGAGAAAATTTATTTATTCAAAAGTCATTTAAATAATAAACTTGTTAAATATTTTAACAGGTTTCACTATTGCTGGCCGAGAAGGCGCTTCACGACGACCAAAAAGTTCTTTAGTTTCGTGAACTGTGATTGCAAAATTTTCACCATTTCTGTAGTGAATTTTAACAATTTCAATGCGTTGTTGAAGCGTGTATCGTTGCATTTTTATTAATCGCGTAGTTTTTACTTGTCAAATATCAAAAGATGACAGCTTCAAAATTGACAGCTGTCCAGATAGCGGGCTATTCAAAATGAAACCTCTTATTGGAAAACCCTATACAACAATAAACAATAAATGGCGAAGGAAGACCACCTAAACGATGGAGAGATAGCTGGTCTTCCACCTCCCAGGAGCGGACCGGAGAGTGACAGGACTTAGTCCTGTATAAAGAAGAGGAAGAAGAAGAAACAATTAATGTGTGCTTTTTATATTCACATCTTAATATAATTTAAAAGAAGTATTCAAGTCTTTGTCTTAAAATATTCTATGAATGGGCTTACAACCTTTCGTAGGACGTTTTATGATTCCTATCGAAATATTTACATTTTATAGACATAACCATACATGCTGCCGAAAACTCGTTTATGCAATTAAAGGATACAATATATACAAATATGCTTCCAAATTTTGAGCAGTGTTGAAAGTAGAATGGTGAATATCTAATTATTTTACTTTTCTTTGTATGCACTTCGCTTATTATTATTCTATTTAAAATTTAACTAACTTAATTTTATATTATTTTTAACATCTCATCAAAGATGAAGAAGAATATGGAAGTCTGGGCATTTACGGGGCTGACGACCGTCATCGGCTGGTTTAAGTGATCACTTTACACACGTGTAACATTCACCAATTCTACCCATTATTGACAACCACACTACTCAAATTTGTGAACAAGTATTTGGACACACTCAAAATATTGTAAATAAATTATCTGGTCAAATTATAAGCTTAAATAAAAATGAAAATGGTATTTTCTGGCGTTTCTCATGTGTGTGATTATAATCCAGGATTCGGACCTCACATACTAATATAAGAGTTTCTGCTTAGTAAAAAGCTTCTTTACATCCCACCAATAGATGTCTCTAGTGAAGATCTAGTGATTCAAGAACAAGGTTTCTGAATTGGTTCATATATATAGAACTTCCTAGAATTTGAGTAGTGTGGTTGTCAATAATGGGTAGAATTGGTGAATGTTACACGTGTGTAAAGTGATCACTTAAACCAGCCGATGACGGTCGTCAGCCCCGTAAATGCCCAGACTTCCATATTCTTCTTCATCTTTGATGAGATGTTAAAAATAATATGAAAATAACTCCTGTAATTGGAGATAATCCAGATTTTGTGAACAAGTATTTGGACACACTCAAAATGTTGTAAACTTAATTTTATTTATAATGACAAATAATTTGATGGCAAGACGAAGAATTAAATGGATTTGAAAAGGACGCATTCAAAATTATAAATAAATAAATAAATTGCATTCATCAAATTTCATAACGTTCTATCGTTTTTATTTATACGCAGTCATACAGGAGAAAGTGACCAAGTGCATTGTTTTACAAAAACGTGATCATTGATAATTTGATACCTTACGAGTTTAATATAGTCCTGAAAAAATCTTTAAACTTGGAAGTATAATATATTGACTTGTTTAAAATGACTTACTGCATTGATGTTTATTTTGTTGCCAACCAAATGTGAGTTAAATGGCCCTCCTGAACATTTTACGTTTTATCAGTTAATCACTTTCTCCTGTACGACTACAATATGGAAAAAAACTTTTTCAACATTCAATATCTTTTTTATGTAAATTAAAAAAAAATCATAAGTAAAGATGATTTCTGCATGTTTCAACTAAATAATATATATTTTTAAAGTACATTCATACAAATTTAATTTATGTAACTGTTATTTAAATTTTATAAAGAAAAAAATGGTAGTCTCTGGCTTTCTGGCTTCGTCCACCTCCGCAGTGAAATGGTCAACAGGCTCAGGTCTCGGGTTTGATTCCCAGGAGAGGGAGTCAAATAAATATAAGTGATTTTTTTCACTCTAAAATGTATTCAATATTACCGGATGGTGCAGTGCCCTATGCACCATCGGGCAAGAGTTTCATGATAACGATGTTATTTCTGGCTTAGGTTTATAATTCATTTTATCAAATTTACGTTGAAGCAACGTTTTAAGATTTTTTTTACTATTTACAAAGAAAAAAAATAGTAACTATAACTTAAAGCGAAATTAATATATTATTCATATAACTATTAATTCCGCAAGTAATAGGTATTTTATGGTGCTGGATGTGCATATTCTAAGTAATGAATCATTTTATGGTGCTTATCTTTGATTTATGGGATAAAATTTCTTTAAATAAGTCGTATATTTTAGCTATTATAAAAATATTTGACGTTCTGAGAAAACGGATTCAGTAAATCGCCTTGTTTTTTGGAGCAGTATTGGAAGATATTTTAGAGACCTTTTTGAAGAAAAACATTTTGAAAATAGCTTCGACATTCCCATTAATGGCATAACAGATATTACACGAAGACATTCATATGGCTAGCTTCTTTAAATGGATCTCGTGCTCCAAGCGTGATTCGCATTTTATTATGATTTTATCTCATATTATTGTTATTTCAAGATATTATCGTTAAATTTGACAAATTTAATGCTGGTGAACTTCTTTTGTAACAGAACAAACAACACATTTCAAATTGTAAATAGCACTATGAATAACGAGTTTTTAAATATTTGTTTTTTTATTACATTTATATTTTACATTCCCGTATACATTAACTACATTACAAGGCTGTATTTTGTAGTTCATCATATTTTATTATCGTTTTTACATAAGATATTTTTTACAAATATTATAAATATTCATTTGTGAATTAAAATAAGATTTATCCAGAAAATTGTATTTTGTTAAATAAGAGTATTTTTGGAGTAGGAATTTTTAATGGTTGAGATAAAACCCGTCAGGAACACATTCAGTTGTGTCTGTCGAAATTAGCCCTTTAGTTTGTAAGACCATGTTTTACTGTGACTATAATTTTAAGTTTCTTTTGTTTCTTCAAAATTCGAAGTATCCAGTTTTCAAGTCCCTTAAATTTTTGACATCTCAACATTGATGAAGAATTCCGGGCATTAACAGGGCTTACAACATGTCATAGGCTGGTTAAGTGATTACTTTACACACGTGTAATATTTACCATTCTACCCACGATTGACAACCACATTACAAAATGTTATAGAACTCCTAGATATATTGATCAATTTCAAAACAAGTAAATTCACAACAGCCCTCATCGACATGTCAAAAGCCCTGTAAATTTCCAGACTTCCATATTCTTCTCCATCTGCGTTGAGATGTCAAAAATGTAAAAATAACACTTAAGTGGAGATAATCCAGATTTGTGAACAAGTATTTGGACAAACAAAATATTATATTTATAATATAATAGGTTGGGGAAAAAGTAAGTTCATGTTTTTCGCTTTATTTCAATCCTTTATAAAAAGTGTTACAATCAACCGATTTTAGTGCAATATAAGCCGTTCTATTTGGTAACTTGTTGTCAACGAGAATTTAACTTTATGATGCCAATTCTTATAAGCCCTTGTCCCTAATGGCTTAAAACCCAGACTATTTTTCTAAATTACCTAATCCCCAAGTGACTCCAAAATCTATCTACGGCTAATGCAACACCGCTTATCGTAGCCCTACTTGGGCTTTAAATTTATACCCTATGCCTACTCGTGAGTGGATTTATTCTTTTTGTTTAAAGCCACTAAAATTTTAAATAAAACATCAGTGAAAATTCTAAACAAAATCACTAGCTCACACAATTTTTTTTTAGAAGTCAAAGATATATAATAAATCTTTAACATTTCGTGGTTGAGTTAACAACCGCTATCTATATTAGAATTCAGAAAACCTTGTATTTTTGAGATACAAAAAAATATTTTGTATCTAAAAAAAGATCTCATTTATATCTACACGTTAATAAAAATATCAAATATTAAGAAAATTGTTTGAAATAACCAAAAAATTATAATTAAGTACTATTTTTACAAACCCGTTAAAAACACATCAAAATATGTCGGCCGCAATTAGCCCTTTAGTTTGTAGTTTACTGTAAGTATTTATTAATTTAAAGTATCATTGTATCTGAAATATTCGATGTATTCAGTTTTCAAGTCAATTTAAATATATTAAAGTGAAAGCCAATACTTTGTAACTTTATAATGCTCTAAAGAATATAAAAACATGAATATTTTGTACCTTAATAATGTGAATAAATAAATCCAAAGAAACTTGATATGATCAATTATTTCAAATACTTAAATAGGGTCAGAGCGGGAGTAGGAATAATCAGATAGTTTGTATGAGGAGATGCACGATTATGGAAGAGGCAAAGATATTTGCAAAGTCAGATTAGTGGGCGTTTTATTTTCTTTGCATACCCCTGCGGGAAAGTGAGGCGATGTTTAGTTAGATACACGAATGTGGAAGAGGTGAAGATTGTTTTGAAAAGACAGATTGATGTGGCGTCCTATTCTCTCGGCTTATCCCTGCGGAGAAGCGGCGCGATGGTTAGTTATTCAATTTTTATATAATGTTTTTTTTTCATTTGCATTTTCATAAAATGACAAAAATTAAGGAAATGGTTTAAAATTACCGTTTTTTTTGAAGTTCTGTTTTTTTAACTGTTTTAACGATTTCATATTTTTTTCGTATCATCTCCGACCATATTCCATCGTTTGTGTAGTTAATGAAGAAAAAGTTCTCCCAAGTCATAAAGATCTTATATGGCATGAACATAAAAATCATATCGTAGATCTTAATTCCAGTCTGGTAGCGCGAGAGAGAAGAGGGGTGATTTGAAAACACCTTAAGTGTGATCCTTGTGATCTTGACTTCCTAGCGGAGGCTAATTTCATTTTCTCATTTGGAAAATATACGGCACATGTTAGGAGCGGCGAAAATAGAAATAATTCAACCAAATGAAGCTATTTATGTTAATAACACAGAGTGTTTTTCCCTAAAATAAATAGAGCGTGTGACGTTAGCGCCTATGCGAAGGCAACATATAAAACAGAATAACACATTCTAACAAATGATTCTTCCGCTTTCCACTTCTTTCAGTTTGATGCGTCTACACGAGTAAATATCACGATATATTCACATGTTTTCTTACCTTTGTGTATGTTCATGGTTTCTATTTGTTCGAATGTCTGTTTTTTATTAAGTTGACAAAGTTTCGAAGTAGGATGTTGCATGCTGTACGTATTTTATATTTGGTTCGGAACCCTTTACAGAAGTTTTACTTCGGAGATAGCTCATAAAAAATCTTCCCTTACTCACTACATTTAAAGGGCTTTTTAAGAAATAAATATTACAAAGAGGTATTTTTTTAAAATTGCCTTTAAGAATGTAATGCGTTTGAATTTATAATTAAAAATGAATACAAAATGTATTTTAAAATAAAAGACTGAAAAGGTAAATTTAAATAAAACTTTTTTTGTAGAAACAACAGAAAAAGTTTTTTTTAACAAAAAAGAACGCAAAAAGTTTTTAAAATTGCAGAAAAAGTTCTTACCTTAAAGTAATAACAGCAACTTAGTTTACAATAAATATTCTATGAATAAACAGATTAAATGTCACCAACTATTAAACTCGTAGTTAACTTATTTATAATTTTACGTAGGTTACTAACAATTATAAACAATGAATAAATATAACTTTATAAACACTCGATAATAGTTTTTTTTTAACACTGGCACTGTTTGTTCGAAGTTTCAACCACAAAGCGAAGACAAGAAGTGGCTGTCGACATGTCCCGGTTGACGCACTCGCGAGCCGCGCGTCGAGAGGCCCGCAAGTCGGGAAAAGTCCGCCACGGCGGTCTCGCTGCTGGGGGACATCGGGGCGCGTGCAGGGCTCGGGGGAAGTCGACGAAGACTGATGCGTCGCTCAGCCTCCAGCGCCCGCCCCTGGCCCCGCGCACGCGTGCTGCCGCCCCCGCCGCGGCCGCCCCCGCCCGCGAGTAAACAACATTGTTTTATCTTGCCCGCTTCCTGCTGCCAGCCGCCGCTGCGGATAGCGCCAGAACTTTGCACCCAACTAACGAAAGTCCCCGAAACTGTTTTTTGTCTTTCGCTCTTGTTGCTACTTGGATCGAGTCACTCAAAACCGTCTAAATTTATTAATTTCAGATTAAAATCCGAAAACGCGTCGCAACTTCCTTACGACCAACTTCATTAGAAATAAACTCTACGAAACTTTGTTTTATAGCACATACGAGTACGAGTATTAATTTAAAATTTGAGATATAAAATTATTAACATACAAATATAAAATAATAATAAATAAAGTAAAATAATATTAATTTCATTGATTATTTCAGCAATCACTTTGTGTTAAAATCTATAAATTTTGAATTAAAGTTTAACTGCTTGAAAATGATGCTGAACGCATCGAAACATGAAACATAATACATATTGATAAAAAACAGTGGTATTTACTAAGTAAAAGATAATATATATATATTTTTTAATTCAAATGTTATTTTTAGAAAGATTATTAAAATTCGTATTTTTTTTTTACTTTTTATTTATTTTTCTCTCATTAGGGTACTCTCCATGACGTTATTGTATAACTGAACTCCCTGTTAAAAAAAATATCTTCATTTTATTTAAATTTATTATTATTTTGATAGTGACAATTAGAAATGAAAAATAATATCATTCCGTTATGGAAAAAACGAAAAACACCATAAAAATTCAAAAATACATATTAATCCTCAATTTAAACAATAGTGTCAATATAATTTATTATATCAGACACAGGATTATTAATACTACAGATATGTCAATATCAAAGGTGCCTCAACTTGATATGAAACATCTGTCGTTCATTTTTTTATTTTTTTTAAATGAAAAGAAAAGCATTTGTGTTTTTATTGTTTATACACATATTTCAATTTCATACTTTTTCTGCCAGCCTGTGCATCTGATTATTAGAAATAGGGATCAAATTGTGGTAGAGTGGGTTTGAAACCAGAAACTCTGACTTCTTACTAACTTCGAGTCTACGACACTACCCCCAACCCGACACGAATATTAATAATTATAATAAAGAAATTTAAGCATCCTGGTACTTACGATTTAGCATTTGCGATCACGTTACACACTTGTGTAACGAGAATTTAATATTGACATATTATCTGTAGGGTGAATAATCCACTGTTCGATATTATCGTGAAATTTCAGTTTCCAAACTTTTCCTAAATTTTCAAATAGTGTATTATTAGAAAAAAGGTTAAACAAATGCAAACACATCGGAGTGTCTTTAATTCAAATAAAAAAAATAGTAAGTATTTAACCTGCTTTAAATTCAGCTGAAACTTCAATTTAAAACATCTCTAGGGTATAAACCGGCTGAAAGGTTTCGCGGACAGAACATATTAATTCATTTGAATTACGGTTTTCCCTCGTAACTTTTACATTTAAATAAAAAAACAAAAATAGAGTAAATCTTCTAGTTAAATGAAGCATTTGTTTTAAAAATTTAATAAATCTCCATGTTGAATGAAACATTTGTTTTCAAAATAAAGTAAATTTCCATGTTCAATGAAGCATTTGTTTTAAAAATAGAGTCAATCTCTATGTTGAATGAAGCATTTGTTTTTTAAAAAAGAGTATATTTCCATGTTAAATGACGCATTTATTTTAAAAATAGAGTCAATCTCTATGTTGAATAAAGCATTTGTTTTAAAAATAGAGCATTTAAAACACTGTTTTTCGACTGTTGAAATAAGTTGAAGTATTTTCGGGTTCATATTATCTGCATAAGAATGGTGATTAGAAGTACTTTTTAGGATCAGATTTTTTAGTAATTTATTTTATTTTATTATCATACATAACATACATATTTATGCCGTTCAATAAAAAATTAAATTTGAATAGATATATTTTTTGTCGAAACCGACCATTTATGAATTCTTTGAATTGTTCCAGTGTGTAACAATTTATTTAATTAAAAAAATAAAAGGACTTATTTATATATTTCTTTGAAAATTTAAACATAAAAAAATTTATTTTAAATACAGAGTGGGGATTTACAATTTTTAAATGGGGATTGACAATTTTAAGAGTATCATTATGGATATAGTAATAAACGACCAAGGTCAAAATCATACGTTTAATTACACATATAATGAAATTTTACAACAATTTCCATTAAAGTGGAAATAAAGGTAATTTAAAAAACCACCAGCTATCCTAAACATTGTTGAAGTTATGGTTAAAAATTATCTATAACTCTTAGAAGCATCTCCTGGTTTGTCGCTCAAATTTTTCGAGTAATTATTGGCTTTTAAAGCTCGTAGCGTTTGAGGCCTATTAACGAAAACTTCTAGGCCTATTAACGAAAAAAATCTAGACTGGTTAAATCTGATGACGTTGCCGGTTATTTAAAATCACCTTGCCTGGATTCAAGTCATCAAAAAATATGTTTTTTAGAACAGTCATGCAAATTCACGCACTATGGCTTGTTGTTCCATCATGTCGAAACAATGTTGTAAAATATATTACATGTGAAATACAATATATATTTTTGATATTCCTGGTTCCATTAATTTATTCATTTTAGTATTCAAAAAACTACCACCACTTACTACTGTGCCACCCCAAACATTAAAAATAAAAAAGGAAAAAAAAAATTTTATTCGTTTTTAATTTCAGTTTTTTTAAGTAAATATTAATTTTTCTTAAAATCTATTGTGACACGTTTTTCGATGCATTTGACATTATTTTCAAAAACCGTATTTTTTCATACGGTGTTTGAAAATAATGTGGAATGCATCGAAGCACGTGTCACAATGGATTTTAAGAAATAGTGGTATTTACTAAGTAAAACTTATTTTAAAATACATAGATTTTACCACAAAGTGACTGCCGAATGAATAAGTGAAAGTATTTTTTATTGTTTAAAAAAAGCAATTTATAAATGAGTGTGACTGAAAAAAGACCAACAAGAGTTAAAAATGGTATTATCTTAATTTTCATTGATATAACTGAAATAAAAAAAGTTAATTTTTATTGATCGGCAAATGAGATATTGTTTTAACATCAGTGGTATATATCAAACCTGTCCCCATGTAAAGCTTCAAACTCATTCCTGTGTAGTTGAGGGGTGAAATTTGTATGTTTACCAGGACCTAAACCTGCCCTTTAAACTGTATGACGTATTTATTTTCAAATAATGAAATCGAAAAGTAAATATCAACCGATCTCCTGTTGAATATATAGATATACCGTCAAATTAAATTGAAATGTCAAATCAATAGTTACCCTTAAATCAATTGATAACCTTGGGTCAGGAACCACGTATGTCAATAAACCCTAACGTATCAAAGATAAATATATTAAACAAAAATAATTTACTATAATATAGTATATTTAATAAAATATAAACAGTTACATATCGCTCACTCCTTTCAAGAACGTCATAAATCAAAAATTGTAAATTTTCAGTTGTGCATGTTTTCGGAATGCCCAGAAAATGTCCCAGCAATAGCGGCATATTTTTAACTTAATATTTAACCGCTACAGGGCAGAAAGTGTTGTTTTTGCATTGTGAAGAAAAGGCATTGTTTAATTATTTTTTCAATAAACTTAATATTTTTCAAATGGAGAAAAAACTTCAGATTTTACCTAAAAAGATCTGTTGCATAGTAAAAAGTTCACTAATTGGATTGATATTTATTTTTAATACATTGTATTATATTTTTAAACTTTAAAAACGTTCTCCTGAAAAATCAAGTATTTTGATTTATGACGTTCTTGAAAGGAGTGAGCGATTTGTGTTTTAATTAGACAAGGAATAAAATAAAGCAGCCTTTCAAGGGTCTTCAATCGTATTTGAAAACATAAATTTTGAGTTAAAGATGAATTAAGGGCAATCTTCAACCGGCAATGCATTGTTGTGTGCTCAGTCATGTTAAATGAAAAAGAAAGAAAAGATCAAGTGAAAACACGTACGCATTTGAATATATAGTTGTGTTGAAATTTCAAATCAATCGGTGAATAACTTAAGGAAATCTATTTGCCAAGATTCATTATGAGTTTGATGAGAATGGGAATGAATACTATGTAAGCGCATAAAATGAAACTCTGAATGATCACTAAGAACAGCCGACGACAGGTCATAATCCGCCTAAATTCTCAAAATCTTTCCATTTCAATGAAAAATTATTTTTCCGTCTACATCTAATTAAATCTTGGTAACTATTCCTCGATTATAAACAGAGTATTGTATACATACGGAAATTTGAAAATAATTAAAATATTGTAAAACAGGAAGTGCTTTATCCATTTTGAAATTTTACGAAAACCATTTTACGATATTTAATTGGGTTGCGTTTCCGCGTAAGTGTTGTAGACATTTAAATCAGAAACCGAAGGTTCAATTAACTACTAAGAACTTGTTGACTAATCATTATTGTGCTTAATATAAATCATTTTAAGTATCGTGTATTGTCCTTTGCCAAAAGAAGCATTTTACATAAATTATACATTTATAAAGTATAAACAGTTTAATAAAAAAAAAAATTAAAAAAAATAAAAAACATATATAAATAAATATATATATATATATATATATATATATATATATATATATATATATATATATATATATATATATATATATATATATATATATATATATATATATATATATATATATATATATATATATATATATAAATAAATATATATATATATATATATATATATATATATATATATATATATATATATATATATATATATATATATATATATATATTTCAAATATGAAAAGCGATAAGGGCAACATTTAAAAAAAAATCAATATTCTGTGACTTGTTGAAAACAGCAATGCTAGAATTAAAATAGCATTGCAATACACATATATGTTTAAAAATATACACGAGTGTGTGTGTATTTGCATGTAATTTAATTTCTTAATGAAATATATTATTAAAAGTATTGTTCTAGGAGGTTTAAATGCAATAATTTTATCGGTATGACTCGGCCCGGGGCCCTGTGCGGTAAATTGTCGGATGTAGTCATAAGTGAAGCGTGTTTCTTACCGCTCAGTAAAGTTCGACAATTATCGCAGGTTAAGCAGTCAAAAACTTGCCCCGAGTCACATAGCGCGAGCGGAATAATAATTATCTAATGGAGATATATACACCTGAACGGCGCGTAATCTCCTTTGAGATAGATCGGATGATTAAAGTAATCGCTCATCTTCGTATGGGGAAAGCTTATCGGAGGGTAGACCCGTCTCTGCGGCCGCGGGAAGAGGGAGTTGGCGAACATTTATGCAAATTAAACTTTTAACTTGGCGAGATTTGGAATTTTATCACAAATTAATTCAATTAACAAAACCTACCTGACTTGACGATAATTTTCAAGACAAATATTTTAAAGATAACTTTATGGTATCGTTCCGGCGTATCATGCAAATTTTGCGGAACGAAATAAGCTTTGGATTTTCGTGTATATTTTTTCATCAGCGGAGGCTCGATACTTGCTTAATGAATAATATGTACATGAAACAATTGAAATCTCAACATGGATTAAGGAGAATATGGTAGTCTACGTATTTACAGGGCTGCCGACCTGTCATAGTGATCACTTTATACATGTGTAACATTCACCACTCTCTTATTACTGACAACCAAACAACTCGAAAATCGGAAGTGTAATTTATCCCTCAATAGGCTATTTATTTCACATGCGAGTTTTAGGCACCATCTATGTTTTTTAAGCAGAGGCCTTTATGATATGTATGTTAGATTCTTCCCGATTATTATTCTTCTCTAATCTTCAACTATGTTGCGATATTATTGAAAAAAACTCGTAAGTGCACAACCTTAAATTTTAGAACGAAGATTTCGAAACACTCAAAAAATTGTATTAGAAACATTTTTTTGACAAATTAAAAAGTCTTCAATTAGGGTCTTGTTTTTAAGCGTATTTAACTTGTATGTTAAATAATTCGGGTTGTAAGCCCTGTAAACGCCCAGACTTCTATAGTCTAGTTCATCTATGTTGTGATATCAATCAACATAATTCATTAGTGGACAAACCCAGGTTTGAGATCAGAGATTTAGAAACACTCAAAATATTGTAAGTAAAACTTATTCAACTTCAATTATTTTGAGATATTGAAGTTTGAAATTTCGATGAGGTATCGTAATTTTATTTACAGGCTTTATCTACTAATATTTTGTTTTTATATTTTATTATTTATTTCAAAAACTTCTTTTACTTTGATTCATAAAAAAAAAACAATTTAAATTTCAAACCCATTCTTCCAACTTTCTTAATACGTTTTCATAAAATTGGGACCCCCTGAAATAATTATTAGACCGATAATTTTCATCAAATTTTAGTTCTCATGTTTTTAATTTTTTTTTTAAAATTGAATTTTACCTGTAATTTTCCAAATCCAAAAAAAAAATGGAGATTCGATAATTCAGTTCGCGATAAAGTCTCTTTCGACTCTCACAATTTTGTATTAACGATGCACGGGCTCCTTGGGATAGGATGAACGCGAGAAAAAATGGTCGGAAATGGTTCCAAAAGGATTCAAATGCCCGGACCCTCTCGGATCCGACCGGATGTTGGCGGACGCCTCATTTTCCCAAGTAGCGAAAATTGGACGGGACGGTGCGCCATTGATACGGGACCGGAAATTAGACGTCAAGGTGGAAAAATGCGCTTAAATCAATCCTACAATCGATGTTCTATTCTATAGAAGATGGCCATTTGAATTACTTAATTAAACTGTCTCAGTTTAACTTTTACCAACTGATTGAGGATCTCAGTTCCCTTCTTTATTACTTCCCCTTTATTTACCTAGAATCTAGCATCAATAAGCTTATTAATTTGTATCGTATAGTTCACTTTGCACGTTTTAATATATCCTTTTAATGCAATGTATTTATTATTTAACCCTAAAACCTTAAAATTTACAACGTGTGTAAATTATATGGTTAGAAGAATTTAAAAGTTATAGAATTGAAGGATTAAGATAGAGTTAGAGCTGTTGCTTATTTTCATCAGGAGATAAACGGATGATAAGAAGGGAGGCTTTAATAATTGTCATATTGTTAATTATGCGTTTGTTAAAATTGATATTTTTTATGAATTTTTATCGTTTTAAAATGTTGCAGTTCAAACTATTACTACTACTACTACCATCACGCCGTTTCCCCGCAGGGATAGGCAGAAAGGATGGAAAACCACACTCTTTTGTCCTGACATACACTCCTCGCCTCCTTCACATCCAAATATCTATTTATACATGCCCTCCAATTACGCAGACTTTTGACACCACCAGATTTTAGGTTCTGGTTGATCTGCCAAGTCTTTTTTGCAGTTAATAACTTTTCGTAAATATGATTCTAAGATTTCCGCGTTATTTAAAAAAAAGTGTTGTTATCTATTAAATATAATAAAAATACGTGTCGCAATATATATTTTTTTAAATGTGGTATTTACGAAGTGAAATTTAAATTTAAAATGAATACAAAGCCACAAGTGACTGCCGAATCAATAAACGAAATGAAAAATATTCATAATCTCCTTATCACTCAACGTTCACTTTGTGTCCGATGCGAACTATGAATGATAAAGGCAGTGTTCATAACCATACCACAAAATAAACAATGCTTTTAATTTACAGAATTTATTCGAACATATTTATTTGATAGAGTTGATATCTCCTTAAAAGATGGAACGAATTTAACGATCAAACAATTTTTTACGCGATTACCAGTATATTATAGCAGTTACCAGTATGTTATACCAGTATATTATATCAATATATATTATACCAGTTTTCAAATTAAATTAATATTTAACTTCTGTATATTAGAGACAATATTCAGGTCGCCGATCATGAAATCATTGAATAATCAATCCATCGATACCGTGTCAACTGGTCCGCCGATTTCACATAACATAACGATGTCGGATTAGCATTCGCAAACTTGTCGAATGGCGGATTTGTTGTCGGAAGTTCCAGTTCACGGAGTCACTACACTAAACATGGCCGTGCAATTCTCACAATCTACACTAGCTGGCCAAGTTGGTTTGATTTACATTTCCACCGCACTGTGTAATTTGTAACAAAGAGTTGGAAGCTTCCTTTTTTCTATGAATTGAATTGAATTGGGTATATTCGCAATCCCATTGTGGGGGAGCTTTAAATTGAAACTATTTAGGCGGCGATTTGATAATAATAAAAAAATATATATAAAAAGACCCGTCACGTTTATTAGGCATATTTCGTTACGTGAAAAAGAAGAAAGATATAATGTAGAGAGAATGAGGGAGAGATCGGCTGCCCAAACTCAAAACACAGTAAGGGACATATTTTTGAAGTAATTACATTTTTTTGTATTTTTGGACTAAGTAGATGCAAAAAAAAACGTACTACAAAAAATGTCCCTTACTGTGTTTTAAATTTGGACAGTCGAGATGAATGCATTTCAATACCACGGAAGCGAAGAAAAAGAGAGTGACGTATAAACAAAGCCATAAAATAAGATAGTGTAAAACGAAAATGGTATTTTCTGGCGTTTCTCATGTGTGTGATTATAATCCAGGATTCGGATCTCACATACTAATATAAGAGTTCTGCTTAATAAAAAGCTTCTTTACATCTCACCAATAGATGTCTCTAGTGAAGTTCTAGTGATTCATGAACAAGGTTTCTAAATTGGTTCATATATATAGAACTTCCAAGAATTTGAGTGGTGTGGTTGTCCATAATGGGTAGAATTGGTGAATGTTACACGTGTGTAAAGTGATCACTCAAACCAGCCTATGACGGTCGTAAGCCCCGTAAATGCCCAGACTTCCATATTCTTCTTCATCTTTGATGAGATATCAAAAAATAAGATAGTGTAGATGTATACCTCAGATGCTATATATCAACAGCGTTGTACCATGCGTTGTGTTAGAAATATGTATAATTTTGATTTGTGTTTATTTTCGTTTTTTACGTTTGTGACCTATGATTGTGTAATTATATCCGTAAAGAGTTATTATATTATCAAGTATATTTGAATATTTAAAATTTTGTGTTTTAAATGGCATTTTTAAGCTTATACTGCTTCAAAAATATGAAACTTCTTCCAAGTAGTGTGAACAACGATAATAATATATCTCATTTTGTAGTTATCACAAACCTTTTAAATGAGTATTATCTATTTAAGTATCAATCAATGACAATTGAATAAATATTTGAGGTACCAAGCGTTGTGTTAGTCATATTTATCATTGAATTTAAAAAACAATCAGATCAAAAACGACTAAAATTGTTAGCGAACCATCCTGAGATAACAGATATCTGAAAAGTTTGGATGTTCTAGTTCTAGTTTTAATTGAATTTAATTTTCATTATATTTTGTTATTTTTTTTGTAAATATTATGTTGTTTTTTTTTTATGAACAACAAAATAAATATGCAAGGAAATTGGTTTAAATGTTAAGTAATCTCGCTTTTCTTGCAATAATATATTAAAAGTATTAAAGCATCAATTATTAGTCCTTATATTCGCAATGTAATGTTATATTATTATTCAAACATCGAGAGATTCACAGACAAAAAAATACGTTCAGTCCCCTCCAGCGAGAAAATATTATGACGCTTTATCTTCCATTCTAGCGATGTTTGTAACATTATTTCCCAAAAATATTTTCTATTATACGTTGTAAAGTTTGCATTGTACTCCGTTCCCCCGGAAGCTGTGCAGGAAAATGGCGATATCCGCACGATAGGCGCCATCGAACAAACTTTAATCAAGGCGTAAGGAACTATGTTTTATTTGAATTCCATTTCTAGGGCTCCCTTTCAATAAATATGTCAACCTCATAATATGTTGTGTAACCGGTCGTAGAGGACCCCAGATACAAACAGGTTATTTATAACGTCATGCGTGCTGACAGTGATGTTCATATACACAAATGCGTATATATATATATATATATATATATATATATATATATATATATATATATATATATATATATATATATATATATAAATATATGCGTATATATGTTGCGCGTAGCATTCGTGCAACGTTCACTTCTCTTCTCACGATTGATAACCAGACTTCTGAAATTTTTGGAACTCCTATATATATGTGATCGATCTCATGACAAAGTGAATATGAGTTCACAACAGCCATCTATGTTAGATTATTAGATTGAGGAAGCTTTTTTATCAGAGACTTTAGATGTGTGCAAGATGCGATTGACGGATTATATTTACGTACTAGGAATCGCTTGAAAACGTAATCTTGTATTTTTTGTGAAGCTTATAATTTTAAAAATCATCTCATCAAAGATGAAAAAGAATATGGAATTCTGGGCATTTATGGGACTGACGACCGTCATAGGCTGGTTTAAGTAATCACGTGTAACATTCACCAATTATTGACAACCACAATACTCAAATTCTTGGAACTTCTATATTTATGAACCAATTCAGAAACATTTTTATTGGATCACTAGAACTTCACTACATAGAGACATCTATTGGTGAGATGAAAATAAGCTTTTTATTTTATTGAGCAGAAACTTTTATATTAGTATACGAAGTTCTTTATGTATGCATTTAGAACTTCGAAGAATTTGAGCAGTGTGGTTGTCAAAAATGGGTAGAATTGGTGAACACGTGTGTAAAGTGATCACTTAATCCAGCCTATGACGCTCGTCAACCCCGTAAATGCCAAGACTTCCATTTTCTTATTCATCTTTGATGAGATGTCAAAAAATAATATGAAAATAACTCCTGTAATTGGAGATAATCCAGATTTTGTGAACAAGTATTTGGACACACTTAAAATGTTGTAAAAAAAATCAAACCGAATCCATGGAGAAACCCCTGTTTGGACCCCATGGATTGCACAATCATGTTTCAACAGCATTCAGTCTACTTTCTACCTTCTTTCCCCAGCTCCTTGCTTTTCTTCCATTCCATACCAGGTTGGAATCAGGTATAAAATTTTGGGCCAAAGGAACTATAAATCTTATAATAGTCGGCATTATCCAAAAATTACCTAGTTGTTTTAATACTAAGAGAACACGAGATCTGTATTTAATAAAAATGGGGTGTTTATGCTTTCTTGGACGTTAATAAAACCCAAGGCAAGTATTTCATTTCTCGTGAAATCGTAATTAACATTCACGATTTGTATCTTGTCGGGTGGTAATTATAGCGTCACTGCTCAGTGATTCTTTTTCTTAATTTCCCGTTGTGTAATAATAAAGCTTACCCTGGGGGTTGTTAGAGGTACGTTCGAGACCTCTGCTTCTATTTATTAATGCAGCCACTTCCTTTAGGCACCATAACAGAAAGAAAAAAAGTGGCCCAGTCTAATATTGTACAACCATAATTGTAACTGGTGTCTTATTTTTTTAATTATATTTCTAATTTTATTTTATAATTTTACAGAATACTCAAGTAATTCACATAAACGAGTATTACAAAATAAGTAAGTACTTGTACTATTACAGTCACAATATTTTACTTTTTTTTCTTGAATGTTTTCCGCAGATCTTTGTGGCACATTTTATAAACTTTATAAAATAAAATAACTTAGTTTTTACCACTTTTTTAGAAAAAAGTGGTTAAAACTATGTTATTTTATTTTAAAAATAATATTTTACAGTTTTAAATTTGTGAAAATACCGCTGTAAACACCAAGCGAAAGCTTGTTGAAAGCAGAAATGGAAGAATGCAATTATGGGAGTATTATCGATGAAATTATGAATGATGTGTTGAGATTGTTTGGACAAGTGGAACGAATGAGCGAAGAAAGAATGATAAAACAAATTAATCAGGTAAATGCTGTTAAAGAAAAGAGTAGCCGAGGAAGACCGAAGAAAACTCGGCAAAATCAGATCGGTCAAATACTTGAATGGGGTTGGATAAGGAGTCTAAGCGCTAAGGTGTCAGTTGCCCTGGTGATTCGACTGGGAAATTCTGGCGAGTCAATGCTTTTTTTCTTTAAATTATACAGAATAAATAATAAGTAATTATTAAAGGTTTTTTTAATAACTGTATTTCTATGAATAAGTTATTTCTCCAAAGTTCTAGAAGTCATTTTAATAATGTAACTGGTACTTTTTATCACTTAAAATATAAATTTATTATTTGTTTTTCCTTTACTCCAAAGATGTAAAAGACTACTATATTTTAATTACTTTTTTTTCATTTTTCTCTTTTCAATTATAAATGTTCAAATACAGAAAAACCTCGATATAACGAACCTCTAGTTAACGAACTTCGGATATAACGAACAAAAAATCCGGTTAAATTTAATAAAAACGAAACGTTATGTAAAAATTATATGATATGTACGTATCGCTGATTCCTTTCAACAACGTCATAAATCAAAAATCGCCACTTTTCAGTTGTGCATGTTTTCGAAACGCCCAGAAAATGTACTATATCCTAGCAAAAGTGGCATATTTTTAACTTAATATTTACCCGCTACAGGGCAAAAAGTGTTGTTTTTGCATTTTTTAGAAAAGGTATTGTTTAATTATTTTTTTAAATATACTAAATATTTCTCAAATGTAGAAAAAACATTCAAGTATTACCGAAAAAGATCTGTTGCACAGTAAAAAGTTCAATAAGTGGCTTGATATTTATTTTCAATACATTTCATTATTTTTTTAAACATTAAAAATGATCTCCTGAAAAATCAAGTTTTTTTGATATATGACGTTGTTGAAAGGAGTGAGCGATATGTGAGCTATATGAAGACATCAAATGAATTTTTGTTTTTCGGTTTATATTGTTCATTTACTTGTATTTCAAAAGTGTTCATATTTAAAAAAAAAGGTTGTACCTTTAATTTATTTTCAACCTTTTTTCATCATACGGAATTTCGATTTTATTAGACACCCCCTCCTTCCTACTTGTACATTATATCGAGTTTTTTTTGGACCTAAATTATGCAGAATTATAATTCCGTTTAATTTACAAAGCAACAAAACATTTTTGATATTTGAAATAAAAACAAAGATATTTACACGAATTTATTTTTCTAGGTACCTACTGTATTTTTAACTAAGTTGTTTTACTGAAGTGTATTTGTACAAAATAAAAACAAGATTAAAAAAGCACGTGTAGGGCCGTACCGTACCGGCCATAGAAGTTGAAATAACTAAAAAAAAGAATAAATGAGACTTCTTTTGTATTATTTTACTTTTGAAAGAGCATCTCAAAAGTAAAATAATAAAAAAATGATAAAATCTGTTGATTGAATAATTACACTGTCATTGATTAGTGTTTCAATTGGCTGAATATTAATGTTTTGTAATAACTTAAATTTGAGATGAATGCCCGTGATTCGATACATTCAAGAAAAAAATCATTTGGTGTATTTTCGGACTTGAAATCAATTTTTGAGTTTGTTAAAATAAAATGATCAATATTACTTACACAACGCATGGTACTTTATATGTTCATATATAGCACCTGACGTGTACATCTACAACGCACTAACGTACAATACTATCTTATTTTACCGCTTTGTATCGTTGCGTATACATCGCATTATTTTGCTCCACTACCGTGGCGTCGGAATATATAGCTTGGTTTCTCCTTTTGTATCTTTCTGCTCTTTCATGTAACGAAATGTGCTTGAAATTTCACTCTCAATTCTCGTCCAATTATCGATTATCGAATCGCTGGCTAAGAAATTAGATTTTTAACAATTAATTTTGAGGACAAAATTGAGAATTTGGTAAAAACGTCTGTCTTCAAAAAGGTGTAATAATACAAAGGCCATTTTCAACTTGACTGAGAGCACGGCAGTCACTCGCGGAATGTAGCGGACCGCAATGGACGCCTTTCTTCTTTGAAAAGCTTCGTAAATTTCTTAATTAAAAAACTTTTGTTTATTTTCAAACCTATAGAGTGAAGTACGTCATGTATTTACCGACGGCCCGGCGCGGCGATCTCAACTTCTTCCCGGGGCGGTAATTTGTGTAAGAAGTTTTCAATCACTTCTTAAGCGAGAGAAAAAGTGCCGGCCGGTACTTTGCTAGTTGCCTTAGATAGCTTCATTGTAATCAAGCGGACGGAGGTGTCAAATTAAAGTCAAGTGAAAGACCCCTACTAGCATTTAGCGAAGCAGAACTTGGAATAAAGCGCCATTCGGGGATTATTAATGCCCCAAATACGTATAAATACATTTTCCTTGTCTACAACATTCGAAGCGCAACATTTTTTTTTTCATTTTCAGAACCGTAAAGGGGCTACTTGAACTTTGATGTGTTATTTGAGCCCAGTACAAAAAATATTTAGATCTGTATTTGGTCTACAATAATGAACGTATCGACATGATTCATTGTTTTCCTGACAGGTGACACCTATTGTCACGATACGCTCATTATTGTAGACTAAATACAGATTCAAATCTCTTTTTTGTACTAGGCTCAAGTGACACATCAAATTCACTCACTAAAATCTAATATTTTTTTTTGTATCTTAAAACCATTTTTAACTTACATGCATATTAACATATTCCTGGAACATATTCACTTTACTGAACATATCGGTCCATGGAATGCGTAGCATTTTATGAAGCAAATATATTTTCAATGCCTGTAATCGGTTTATAGTGTTGATCTTGAGGGTTCACGATTGTATTTTGTAAAAAAATACTAATTAAACAAAACACCTTATCATTATTTACCGATGTTTCCAATTGAGGCTATCGTTAGAAAAAAAAAATCATTTTATTGAAAACTGTGAGAATGGCCTCTAATTTGCATTGCACTTCACTTCAACAAGGGAACTTCCCAGCTACATAAATTGAGCTTTATGAGGTATGCAAATATATAAATAAAAAAATGGTATTGGTCTTGGTATTCTTTATTTTCCTATAATATGTCGAAGAGAGAGTATCTCGGGAATCAAGGTGCTGAGAGGTACGAATGAGTATTGTTAACACAACCCTAGTTGGTTACGATCCTAATTCATAAGATAAGAAGAAAAGTCTGACATTTTACTTTTGACATTTTACAGAAACATCCTCGTTTTCAAATAAAATTCCCGGCTAGCTTCAAAATACACAGTGAATTTGTCAGTTTAATTAAAGTATTTTTGGGGGTTTAACCAAAGGCGTTAGTCTATTCTATCACAGGATTGATTAATATCATGTCAAAGTCCGAACACAAAATCCATTTCGACCAAAGCGTTAGGCAATCGGAGAATTTATTATTTTTGTTTTTATTTTATTGAAGGAATAACATCGGTTTTTAATTACAATACAAAAATGTTTAATAGTGTGAATAACTGGTTTGGTTTGAATAATATAAAAGTATTACACATGCAATTCCATAAGGGTAAAATATACTTTTAAAAAGACTATATTTCAAATAAAATAAAAATAAACAAAATACATATGACAAGCGAAATCGATTATTTCCTGTGGGAATATATTTCAATCGTTTTCCGTCTTCGTCAAGTAAGTAGCTACTAACCAATTGTTTGTCAATATAAAATCCAATCACTTAACAGATTTTACAAAGAAAATCTTACTCTTATTGATAAGTTTGTTATCCGTTTTATATAAAATAAATTCAAAATTCTCATTGAATTCGTAAAACAGGTTTTCCTTGCGTTTTTTATGTAAACTCAGATAATTTTATAATTTAAATGTAACTTTATTTTAAAATCACTTTAAATATTGTATTCTAACTTAATTATAATGTCTACCGGTTTCGAAGCTAACTGCTTCTTTACCAAGAAAAATCTTTATCAAGTCTTGATAAAGAAGCGGTTAGCTTCAAAACCGGTAGACATTATAATACAATATTTACAGAGATTTTAAAACAAAGTTACATTTTAATAAATGGAAAATAACGAAGTTAGTGCTTCAAATAGAAATTATATTCAGATATTTTTATTGTGAATTGTACATTTTGTCTATGCACATTTTAATTTCAATGTGTTTTTGTTAACGATTAAGCATGTTTTGTTAAAGCGCTTTAAAATTTAAATATTGCTTTCCATTGAAGATCAAATATTTATTTATAATTTTACGATTTATTCTATTAAACACTGAATTACTCCCTCTACGAATGATATATCTATATTATAGGTATCTGAACTTGAGATGAAGCATCTATTGTTTTTTTTTATTCAAAGGTAGAAGTCTGAGAATCCCAGGGCTTACCGCTTAGCTTTTAAAAAAATTTTTTTTTAAGGCTAAAATATATGCGAATTAATTCAGAATGAATATTACCTTTGTTCAATTGGGGTAATCTATTATAAGCATATCCTTTACAAATTTCTCAACTAAAGGCATTCGATTTGTGAAGTACCATATATAAGTCAATCCAGTTGAGTTCACTACCAGACAAAATTCAAAATCTATAGAAAAAAATACAACCGTAGTGCATATAATATATGGATTTTGAATTTTGGCTGGCAGTGAACTTATATCGTATTATAATCTTTTAAAAAATTAATGCAAATTAATAAAAATTGTTGTCTAATAATAGGGAGCATGGTAAACGTCACATAAAGGTATTAAGGCATTCGTAAAGGCGCAACTTTATTTTGTCTCAATCCAGGTAACATTTTACGTAAATATATATATTGGGTTGATGCAAAAGTTTTGACCGTTTTTTACATATATTTTTTTTTATTTTTTTTTCTTGTGTATTATTTATTTAATAAATGATACAATTTACATCAGTTCTTATAACCTTCTCCCATCTTTCTATCAACTTATTAATACCAGTAGTATAAAATTCCGTGGATTTTAATGCGAAAAATGAAGTAAGGGATGTTTTTACCTGCTCTATTGAATAATTTTTTTCATCATTTAAATTTTTTTGCAGTGATCGGAATAAATAAAAATCAGAAAGAGCAAGATCTGGAAAATACAGTGGATGCTTGATAACATCCCAATTTAACTCATTTAGCTTGTGTTGGGTCATCATAGCCACATGTGGTCGCGCGTTGTCGTGATGAAACACTGCCCCTTTTCTGTTTACCAATTCTGGTCTATCCTTTTGAAGGACCATGTTCAATTTGAATAATTGCTGACAATATCGCTCTGTTGTACTTGTCTTATTGTGTTCTAAGAGTTCAAAATACACAATACCCTTATTATTCCACCAAACACAAAGTATAACTTTTTTTATGGATTTCGGCCTTCGAAGTTGTTAATAGGGCTTGTCCAGGTATAGTCCAATGTCTTTTTCTTGTCACGTTGTTGTACACGACCCATTTCTCATCTCCGGTCACCAAACGATGCAAAAAAGGTTCATGTTTTTGTCTCGCACTCAAAGCAACGCGCGTTGAAACACGATCCAATAAATTGGCAGCCGACAATTGATGAGGTATCCAAACGTTGTACCGCGAAACCATTTCCATACGCTTCAAATGTCTTAATGCGATTGTTTGGTTGACTCCCATCATTGACACAATCTCCCTGATGGTTAGACGTGGATTGGTGTCAATTATGACTTTTAATTCGTCGTCATCAGACTTCAATGGCCGCCCAGTACGTGGTTTATCAATGAGTGAAAAATCTTCAGATCGGAATTTTGCAAACCATCTTCGTACCTGTCAAACTTTGATGACATCTGCTCCATACACTTCACAAATGTTTTTGGTTGCCACACTCGCGGTATTGTCTTTACGGAATTCATAAAGTAAACAATGACGTAAATGCACTTTATCGAACGACATTTTGAAAAAATACAAGGGGTTATTACTGTACTCTGGCCAGGCCAAAACTGAATAGAAAGTAGAGGGAAAGCATCCTTTATACAATGGAATCATAAAAAAAGAAGATACTATTCATAATTTATGAAAAAATTTTTTTTTACCTGGGATCATAAAAAACGGTCATTACTTTTGCATCAACCCAATATATATATATATATATTATATATATATATATATATATATATATATATATATATATATATATATATATATATATATATATATATATATATATATATATATATATATATATATATATATATATATATATATAAATATATTTACATATATATGGATAAATAGGTATATCCAATATAAGTTCATATCATAAAAACAAAACGAGCGCGAAGAGACATGTGACTTCTCCGGTGGTTACTGAAAACAAGACGGAGAGGTATGGCATTTTATTTTTTCTGCCTGCTCCTTCCTCTAGCGGCTCGATGGTACAAAACATGAAAGTGTACTTGAATTTTCAATTCCAAATTGATGAGAATTGTTTAATTTAAACTTAATTAAAAATACGTGTACTCCGGCAAGAAATACATTTTCAATTTGATTTCATTATATTGCTCAAGTTTCCCCATTAAGGAGGCGATATAAGAGCCACCAACTGAAAATTACGTAATAAAACTAATAATGAAGTTGTGGTCGCCTGCTCGCTGTGTCGTCAACAAGAACAAGTGACAGTAAACAAGAAGAGAAAAGTGCGTGATGTTAATGCAGACGTCTCATCAACTTATCCACATCTCTGTTTCTTCAAATTATTGACTTCATTTTATATTATTGAAACATAATAATGTGATATTTAAAATGATTAAAGAAACGTTTTTTTCAATACCACTTGAGTTTATTAATGACTACTACTTTCAGAAGCTAAACTTCCATGGTCAGATCTGAATAATAACTAAAATAAAAATATATATTTCGTGTTAAAATATAAAAGTCCTTCTCCGTAGTGTAATGGTCAGCGCGCTCGGCTACCATTCTGGAGGACCCGGGTTCGATTCCCATGGGGGGTAAAATAAATATGAGTGATTTTTTCATTGTAATATTTATAGAATATTACCCTGGACTGGTAGGTACCTGAAGCGGAGGATTGATCACATTTCCTTCATGTGTAAACGATCAAGATAACACTGCGTTTATATGATGCAGTGCCCTATGCACCATTAGGGTGCGGATAAGGATTTTATTATTATTATTAAAATATGAATATTTTAACATGTCTTACAACAACGTAAATGCCGAAATAATAAATAAAATATGTTATACAAACATTACTTAATTTTTAAAAAATTAAAAAATGTTGAATTTGGAAATGTAGAGCTGTATAAGAACAAAAAATAACCATCGTTCCTGCTCTCTGCAGGGATAGGCAGAGAGAATAGAACGTCCACCACTTTTTCTTTCCAAACAATCTTCGCCTTTTCTATATTCATGCATCTCCACATTCATACCCACCAATTATTTCGACTCCTGATTTGACCAAGCCCAAATATTTAAAATACTTAACATTCCTTATTTTGCCATCGGAACGTCTATTATGCAGCGTTTTTACGCACATTTGTCTGAGAGAACGCATGTTAACTGCATTCTTCCTACTTTCATAATTATTTTACTAACTTCACGCTTCACTTCCATACATACGGGTTGGAACCAGGATGCCATTTGATTTATTATTGTGCATTGATGGGGTTTTATTTACTATTACTGAAATCAGTGCTCCATTCACTCTGTGCCCAGCATTCAATTTTCTTTTCTGTATCATCATCAATCGTTTCATCCCTTCTTACCCTTATCCATACCCAATGGTGGATAGGGCACTGCATGGTATTGACGCAGTGTTATCTTGATCGGTACTTATATAAAGGCGAGGTGATTACTGTTGCATCTCAGGGACCAGTCCGGCGTAATATTAAATAAATATTAGAGTGTAAAATCATTTATTTTACTTTCGACCCTCTGGAAATTGAACCCGAGATCTCCAGCACGGTAGCTAAATACGCCAACCATTTTACCACGGGGGTAGACAAAAGATTCAAAATGTTTATCCCTAGAAAACATAAATTTAAATTACAAACAAAAAAACGCAAAAAATAAAAAAAGCTTTTCTCTTGATCCTGTAAGCCTTGCGTAAATTACGGAGGAACGGGGGATGAAGGATTATCGGCTAGTATTTTTATTATCCACCCTAGCGACTAGCACGCGGACAGCAATTACCGCAGTGGGTTACAGGGAAGGCGACTCTGCCACCCTCGGAGCTAGGCTAATGGTATTGTGTAGGTCCTAAGCCAAAGGTCTGAAACCTAGAGGGAAAGAAAAATATTAAAAGCGTTTTAGTTGTAGTGTTGGAGAAGGATGGAACCACTTATTAATAAAGAGCTTAAGAAAAATTGCGCGTGCAATACCGTAAACGTGATGGGATGGAAACCTTTAAAAATTAAAAATAAGAAAGATTTAGTGGGAGAGATAGAGAGAGCAACAAAAAAAAACACGATACAAAATTTCAATAAAAACATTCTGTTTATTTAATATTTACATTGTCATTCATAGGTCTAAAAATTAAATAATATAAATATGGTAAAAAAACAATATAATTAAGGTTAAAAGCTAAACTTATAACAAAATACGATAAGTATTACTTACACAAAACGTGATACCTCAACTGTTCATATATAGCGTCTGATGTATGGTATACATCTACACTTTGTTATTATATCGCTTTATATCGTTAAGTTTACATCCCTCTCTTTTGAGCGTTATAATGTAAAGCCTCCATAGTGTAATGGTCAGCACGCTCGGCTACCGTACTGGAGGTCCCGGGTTCGATTCCCAGGGAGGGTCGAAAAAATGTAAGTGATTTTTATACTCTAATATTTATTCAATATTACCCTGGACTGGTACCTGAAGCGGAGGGCTGATCACCTTTCCTTCATGTGTTAATGATCAAGATAACACTGCGTTTATATGATGCAGTGCCCTATGCACCATTGGGGTGCGGATAAGGGTTTAAAAAAAAAAAAAAAATGTAAAGCTCTCTTTCTCCTTTTCTCTGCGTTATATCTTCTGCTCCCTCGTGTAACGAAATGCGCTTGGTAAACGTGACGCATCCTTGAAATTTCACTGACGCATCCTTGAAGTTTCAACCAGCATAACATTCCATTGTCAAAGAGATGAATGCCGGGCAATCTTTTCAACTACCCGTTCAAGTTTCAGTATCTTTTTTTTTATCTGGAGGAAACACTGACCGGCTGAAATTCGAGATAAATTCTGAATAAGAAAATTTAAATGAGATCAAAGAGGAAAGTTTGACGACTATTGATATGTTAGGTTTCTGCTGAGTTTTGCAGATACTTCAAAATCGTTTATTAAAACAATCAAAAACGAATTTTGGGTTTGTTTAAAGTAAAAATAAGTAATAAATTTAAAACATTGAAATTTTCACGAACACTGAAAACATCACAAAGTATTTCAGTGATGCATTAAGTGCACACAAATATACCTACACATATATTTTGTGAATCGGCTTCAATTTGGGATATTCGTTGAAATTTAAATGAAAATGTGGATGGAATAAAATATTATTGAAGTGGTTTTTTTTTTTAAACAATGGTATTTTTTGTGGATAAAAAAAAAGTATAATTGCAATTTTTCTGATCCCTATTCAAACCCAATGGATATACAGTTCGGCAGTAGATCAGTATTATATGAAGGGAAGGAAGCAAAGATCAGTTTTTTAGTCCGATTCTCGAATTTGAGAGATATTATTACTGTACTTTTGGGTTAAAAGTAAAAGAAGAACAGACGCAACGGCCTGTACTCAAACAATCTTGGAAGACTGTATCCCCTTAAATACAAACTTGAAACTTTACCGTAAACAGTGCAAAATGGTGTTTTAATACCAGCTGTAATGTATAGAAACAAAACATTTATTTGGTAAAAAGAAGGAGTCAAAATGCTATATAGTAGGCCATAATACGTCGTTATTTTTACCGCAAAGTGACTACCGAATCTATTAATTCATAAAACATTGTTAAGGAGAGTCGATTAAAGTGTAGTCATGTCGAGAGTCAAGCCAAGGAAGGCCAAAAAAGGACGTAGGATGATCAAGTATTCTAAATTAGACGTCTGAACAATTGCGGTATTTTCGAAGAACATGTTTTCAATTTTATAAAATATTCAACATGTTTTAATAAAATTAAGCGAATTAGATTATGGGTTATTCTTCAATGAAGTTACTTACGTTATATCCACGAGTATCAGCGTGCCGGTTAGTTAGTCCATTCAGAACGTGTATTTCATTTAAAAAATATATTCAACATGTGTAAATAAAATTAAGAGTATTTGATTAGGGATTATTCTTCGATGAAAGTATTAGCAAAAGACCTACCACATTCACGACCACCGGCGCTCGGTGACTAGCATCATGGGTATTATTAAAACTTTTCTCGCTAGAATGTTTTTTATTAAGTTTTACATCAGGCCACTGCTACGAGTCGCCTAGGGCGTCTACAAACCTTAAGGCACTTGCGAAAGGGAGTACAAAATAATAGGCACTCCGTACAAAGGGGTTATTATCATTATCTTCAGACGCTTTCTCGAAGGTTTGGTTTGATTTTTTTGACGCAGGAGCCAAAAAAGTAATGGTGAAGTGAAGTGACTAGAGTTAGGCGAAGACGGAAAAAATCTTGGAAGAATAACACAGCCGTGAGCCATCTTTCAGTCGTATTTTGCTTAAATAGTTAATGTATGTAGACGAGTTCATTAGAAAGTTATTTTAAGTTTGTACGGGATGCAAAATGAGGCAACATTTCATTTTCAAACGGCCGTATATAAAGTAATAAAGCGCTCGGGTGGAGGTCCCAAATTTTAACATTGTACTATACTTTAACGCGCGAGTACACGGAAACAGTCCGTGTTTGTGATTCTCGATGCACATTATTCCAAAGATTATCTTGGCCTTTGTTTATTTATTTATTTTAGCCAACGCTAGATGATAGAATATTTGTTTTATTAAAATTAAACACTTGAACATACCACTTTATCGAGTTTTATTTTTATTTACTACTTTCGAAAACGAAAATTGTTTTCATCTTCTGGTACAAATTAAAGTTTTAATTTGTAACAGAAGATGAAAACAACTGTCGTTTTCGAAACTAAATAAAAATAAAACTCGATAAAGTGGTATATTCAAGTGTTTAATTTTGATAAAATAATCATGTCATTCCACAAAGTTAATGCCGAATCAATAAATAATATAAAATATTTGTGTTAAGTCATCTTTAATTTAAATATAATATGATAATTTAATTAAATTAATTTTTATAACTTAATTAATCATTTTTAGTAGATAATGAAACGGTTGGTTTTATAATGTTAAAATTCGTGTTGTAAATGACATATTTTTTGCCTTCTGATATACGATAAAGTACGTGTGTGAAGTCATCTATAATTTAAAGATAATTTGATTAGTCAAATCCATTGAGTATTTAGTCGCAGAATGTCGAATTATGTTAAATCCTCCCATACGGCACGGATCCAAGCCGAGCTGTATATGTACATGTACATTATTACGTTCCCTGGTTCGGTGAACTTTTCACCTGTAGTTTATTTGCTCAACACTCTCTGTCAAAAGGAAATATTGCCATAGAATATATTTACATGTTTGTAAATCTATACATGCAACTAGTAAGACTTCTCTGTAGATATCTATTTTATTTATATAATAATGAAGAATGTGTATATTTGTACGTATGTCTATCCTCTATATACTTTTTTTTACGGAGTTTTACGTGGTTTCCTCCCAGCAATGAGCAAATGCTGAGAAGTTCCTATTTGACCCACACTAGATTATCCCTCCTGTTCTCAATACAAATTCAAATAAAAACATATTTAATTAGCTACAAGAAACAAAAATCAACTAAATGATCTATAAACCTTGTACATTATAAGCAAGGTAAATAATAAATGCAATTCCCATCTAAAAAAAAAATTAAAAAAATCCTCCACATACTCCAATGCTGTTCAACTATGCTTAAGGGAAAAGTCTAACAAAAAATTGTCAGATCCGCACTTTTATATGACTTTGAATGCTGGACGATGTACAACATCTACTCTAGGCAACTAGAAACAGCTGAAATACAAATGCTTAGATGGTCAGCTGGAGTGTCCCTTATAGACAAAATAAAGAGTTCACGTATTCGTGGAAGCCTAAGTGTAACTGATATCAATACTAAGATAGAGAAAAGGTTATTGAGATGATGTGGGAGCCAGAAAATATTCTAAATTAGGCGATCGCCATGGATCTTCCTCAAAAGACATCTAGAGGAAGACTAAAAAATTCATGGATGCTACAGAAAAATAACTTGATTCGAAGACATGTCCTAGGTGACGTTGTATATGATAAAAGGACCTACAACCTGATAACGAGGGGAGCTGACTCTAACAGTTTACAAAGACGATAGGTTGGGATGAAACCAGGAAGAAGATGAAGAAAACTCCCATACTATTCAACCGATTGCAACTTACAAGAGTTATTGTGTATATGCCCCCGGTGGTTACTGTGAAAAAACGGAAGCAAAAATGGAAGCTAAAACTATTTCCACATTACGACAGTTTTCTTAAACCATTTTGTCATTTGTAAGCACAGCAAAATCTCTTTTTGTTTATTCGTCAGGTTTTTACTCAAAGTCTAAATCTTATAAAAAAAAATGTGTCCCCTTTGATAGATTTGAATATGCCTACGTTTATCGTTCAAACTAGGTAGGAATGATATATTCATGTGTTTATCAAATAGAACGCTTTTTGATTTATTTGAATGTGGAACAAAATTGAATTTATAGCAAACAAATTGAGATTCTACTGTTTTTCAACTGTCAAAATGGTGAAATATCAAAAATAAGACGAAAATAGTTTTCTAGGGAAAATAAATAATAAAATGTGTAAAATGCTTCTAGGAAAACGTACGTGATTCATAAGGTAAGTGAGAAATGTGCTTTATGTATGGTGTTTTATTTAGAAGTATACAAATTAAATTTTCCCACAAAAAAAAAATGGTGGCACCCGCCGTTTAGCATGTTGCGCCATCTTGTTGAAACCACAGCTCTGTCACACTAATGCCATTCAACTGAGGTATGAAGTCAGTAATCATGGTTCTGTAGCGCTCTCCGCTTTTTAGATTTTCTCCACCCCAAATTTGGCAATTCCGCTTATTGACATAGCCATTTAATCAAAAATGTGCGTCATCGGTGAATAAAATTTTGCGTTGAAAAAAGGATCAAGCTGAATATTGTTTTCGGCCCACTCACCGAACCTACGACGCGCAAAATGATCAATCAGTCATATTCGTGGTAAAATGGCGAAACGTAATGAATAGAAATCAACTGTCAACTGTCAAATTGACTGAGTTAAAACAATGTTGTCAGCTTAAAATCCAAACCTGTAAAAAAACACTTTTTATATATTTTTGTCTATTTAACTAGACTGAGTCACGTGTAAGGGAACAGCTAGTATATTACAGAAAATAATTATGAACAGTATTCATTTTCTTCTTCTTCTTCTAGGTATAGGCCTTGTGGCCTGTTTTTAAAAGCGATTAGCCTCCTGCGATGTCGATTCCCAGCTATCGATCCATCTCTTTGGTGGTGAGCCCGGGAGTCGTCTACCATGGGGTTGGCCGTACAGTGCGATGTGGGGGAGTCTGGATGGTTCCATTCTCCTCACATGCGCATACCATTGTCTCCTTCGTTACCTTCCCCACCCTTTGACATCTTCGATTTAGCATATTTCCCTGATCCTGACGTTTCTTAATATATCTCGCAGACTCTTGCCTGATATGCTTCTAAGAGTATTGTATGAACAGTACCTATTATAGAAATTAAAAACCCTACCTCGTTGTAAGTCACTTCTCGAAGTTCATAACTTCAAAAATGTTGACTTGTGAATATGGCTCAATCTACATAGCGGTTACTTTTTACGGTAAGGTAGGTAGGCTTAATTTTTTTCTCAAACCCTTATCCGCACCCCAATGGTGCATAGGGAACTGCATCATATAAACGCAATGTTGTACCGATCGTTAACACATGAAAGAAAGGTGATCAGCCCTCTGCTTCAGGTACCAGTCCAGGGTAATATTGAATGAATATGACAGTGAAAAAATCACTTGTATTTATTTTTACCCCAATTGGGAATCGAACTCGGGACCTCCAGAACGGTAGCTGACCATTACACTACGCAGGACTCATTGCCTTATCTATAAAGATAACACTGCATTATTCTGATATACTATACGAGATGCAAGCTAAGGTAAGAAAATTAAGGAGAATAAAACTCTTACATTTAATTTTTTCATATAATGTTTACGTCATATGAACTTTAGAGGGCTTCAAACCCAAACACACTTCATCTCAATGTTTTAATTATAAAATAAAATAAATAAATAAATGTCAAGATAGCCGAGTTTTATATCTCAAAAGTATGTCGGATATGTTCATGAAATTGAGCATATTTTTATACGTAGGGAATATGAGTCTCGTCAGGATTAAAGTCTTTTGATTATAGTACATCAAAATTGGGCTAAATGGTAATTACTTCATTCAGTTCTAGTGCCCTGGAATACCCATAATTTCAAAATCACTTCGTATAAAAATGATACTTTGTCTTTGTAGAGACATGTGATATATCTGGATAGAGCTAGATCCAGTGTTTGAGTGAAATCCAATATTTTTTTTTATGTTTTTACAACTGAAAAATATCATTGGAAACATAAATACTTTTAAATGATTTAAATTTTGTTTTGAAAACAAATATATAGAATTGATAAAATAAAGGAATCTGGGCCCAGTAAATAACGTGGATACGTATATCCAGGGTAGTGACTCCTGCCATTGGCGCTGTGTAAGGGTGGCGCTGATAGGGCAGATTATTCCTATATTTTATGGCAGTTTTTCCTCATAAAGAATAAATCTGTGTGCTGTTTACCCGCTCGCTTTAGGGAAAGGCGAATCACTGCCTTCACATCGATATAAATATTTTTTTATACTTCTTTACGATGTCGAGTGGATAGTAGCGGGAATCGAAGCATCTCAATTTATCAGATTGATTTTTTATGAATCCTTTATATATTGATGGGCGAGTGTGAAGAATGTGATCGTCGGTCACGCGAAATAGAAGCAAACTATAATAAAATTATGATAGCCCGTTCCAAATCCACACTATCGCGAGAGTTATTTAATGTCGGTGAAGATAAACGGTTATTGTTTTCTCTATTTCTCTTATTCGCTAAATCTACTGCCATAATAAGATTGTGCTACTTCCATGTACCGGTTCCCTAGGCAATTAAGTGAGAATGTCCCCACGGAAATAGACTACCAACTTACTAACTTGTATCATAGAAATAGGAGTATGGAATTACCAAACGATAGTACCGATCCCGACTTAAAGAGAGGTTATAACTATGATCCAGCTAAAGATGAATATGGAAGTTTGGGCATTTACGGGGCTTCCGACAGCCATATGCTGGTTTAAGTGATCACTTTAAAATCACTGAGAGGAGTGGAATATTATCAAAGGTAAATATATATGGATAATGTAAATGGATAATTGAGACTGAAAGATATTAATGTGTTGTCATTTCAACATAGATGATGAATAATATGGAAGTCTGAGTATTTAAAGGGAGTACGACCTGTTATATGATGGCTAAGTGATCACATTCACACGTGTAACATTCACCAATTCTACCCATGATTGACAACCACACAACTCAAATTCTTGAAAGTTCTATATATATAATTCAATTTTGAAACATTCGGCTTGAATCACTAGAATTTCTCTGGAGACATATATTGGTGAGATAAGATAAGCTTTTTATCAAGCAGAAACTCTTTTATTTGTTTGTGAGGTTTGAATCCTGGATTATAATCACATACATGAGAATCGCTTGAAAATATCATTTTCATTCTACTATTTTAGCTCATTAAAAGATCAGTTAATTTATTTACAACATTTTGGGTGTGTATAATAACTTGTTCACAAATCTGCATTATCTCCTATTATAGAAGTTATTTATCATATTATTTTTTGACATCTCAGATGAATATTAGCCCCGTAAATGCCCAGATTTCCATATTCTTCATCAGCTATGATGAGATGTCAAAAAAATAATATGAAAAATAACTCTTTCATACATTTGGAGACAATCCAGATTTGTGAACAAGTATTTGGACAGACTCAAAATGTTGTACTATGACCCAGTACTAATCATAATTTTTACAAAATTGTGTTAGATTAAAAGAAATTATGGCATGTTTTATGATGAATTTGATTTTAAGCGATGTAGGGCTGGGTTTACAACCCTGCGCCGCGGGCGGATGTACCATTTGTATACTCCAGGGTAGTAAATAATACAACATTCAGTTCAGTCTAAAACGAATACATTTTCCATGTCATATTGTTTATTGAACGTTGTTGGGATAATATCGCGTTAGATAATAATATATCCTTTGTTAAGAATCTTGTTTTGAAGGTACTTACATCTTGTATATGTTTTCTTGTTGTTTAAAATATCGTATTTCATATAAACTTTATTTTCAATTTCCACTGTTTTTTTTCAGAATTATTTTTTAACGCTTATTGCTGATTACTAAGACCAATAAACAACATTATTGAGTTTCTACTCGTTTACGAGTAATTTCAATAATAATAAAAACCCTTATCCACACCCAAATGGTGCATAGGGCACTGCATCATATAACGCAGTGTAATCTTGATCGTTTTTATACATGAAGGAAAGGTTATATATATGAACCAATTTAGAAACCTTGTTCTTGAATCACTAGAACTTCACTAGAGACATCTATTGGTGAGATTATGTGTGTGATTATAATCCAGGATTCGGACCTCACATACTAATATAAGAGTTTCTGCTTAGTAAAAAGCTTCTTTACATCTCACCAATAGATGAAGGAAAGGTGATCAGCCCTCCGCTTCAGGTCCAGGGTAATATTAAATAAATATTACAGTGGAAAATGACTTATATTTATTTGAACCCCCCTGGGAATCGAACCCGGGACCTACAGAACGGTTGCCGAGCGTGCTGACCATTACACTACGGAGGCAGACAGACGTTAACGAGTGATTTTAGAAAAGTAAATTTAAGTAGATTTTTTACTAATAAGTAAATTGAGTAATCGGTATGTAGGCGTGTAGCACACTTCTTAATATCGTAGTCGTACAGGAGAAAGTGACCAACTACCAAAACGTAAAATGTTCAGGAGGGACATTTAAGTCACCTTTGCTTGGCAACAAAATGAACATCAATGTAGTTAGTTATTTTTAGCAAGTCAACATATTATACTTCCAAGTTTAAATCCTTTAAGATTTTTTCAGGGCAATATTAAGCTAGTAAGATATCAAATAGTCAATGATGACGTTTTTGTAAAAACGGTCACTTGGTCACTTTCTCTTGTATGACAACGATATGTGCACAAAATTGAAATGTATATTGAGCACGTTAAAAGTACGAATACTCGCCCTCTGTGTGTTATAATACCAAAGTGCACTTTAGCCCGTGTTTACAAAGGTCAAGTTTTTAAACAATTTGTCTGATGGCCGAAATGATTTTCGTGCGCCGCCCGCTATGATCCGATACGGGCGCTTGTGCACTACACGGAATTTTACTGTCCGGCAGTCCGGTTAACACGATAAAACAAATGATTGGCTTAGATTGGTTTGAGCTTTTGTCCGCCTTTCTTTATATCGGTGCGTGATCACGGTGCGCCTGAACTCGATCACGCTAAGCTACGACACCTATTATTTGAAAAAAACCAGATTGCCGGACAGTAAAATTCCGTATAGTGCACATGCGCCCTACGACTAGATTCTGGTCCGGTGTTTTTTGGCCCCGCGCCCGGACCGGCCCCCTAGTTGGCGTCCGGTGCGATTTATAATTCAATTCTTGCAAATTCCGCACCCCGGTGAAACCGCGAGCCAACCTAATGTGACGACCGACCCCCACCTCTCCGTGTGCCAATATTAAAATGGCCCGCGTTCGGCGTCAATGGCTCGAATTAATAATTTCAAAACCGTAAAGTTTTATGCTCATAGTGACAGGCTAGTGCCGGCTGTACACAGCACACAACACCTGAGAACTATAGTTTCCTTAGCGGTGCTCATAAACCATATAAGTACATGCACTGAAGAAGTATTCATTGCGTCCTTATATATATTTTAAATTAGACACTTGTATATTACCAATTAATGAGTTTAAATCCATTAAACAACATAAAGTATTTTTTTGAGAAAAAAACATTAAACTGTCAAAATTCTTATTTAATTTTAATAAATATTTCCAAAATGTTAACAAATTTTGAATTTCGAAAATTAACGTGATGCCCACGTTATTTTTCGAGCAATTTCTATTTCTCTGTGGGATATAATAAAAGAGTGTAAACATGACGTGTTTCAACATAACTTTTCAGTTAGTACTTTATATAAATATACACATATATATATATATATATATATATATATATATATATATATATATATATATATATATATATATATATATATATATATATATATATATATATATATATATATATATATATATATATATATATATATATATATATATATATATATATAAATATATGTATATATTAAGCTGCTGTAGCAAAAAAAATATTATGTTAGTTAGGAAAAGCGCCCTTAAGACGATATTTTGTGTCATATATTTGTATGACGAAAGTGGAGATTGACGTGACTGGACATGAACATGACAGTCATAAATTGAACCCTGAAGAAGGCAACAGGTTGTTGCCGAAACTAGTTGGTTAATAAAAATGTGAGTGGATCAAAACACAAAGTATTTATATTTCTCTTAACAATATAACAAAACTCTATTTGTGAATATGATAATACGTCATCAAAAGATATCCCTCTTTTAGTGTGGATATGTCAAATTTTTAAGAAGATTTCAATTGGAAACTTAATTTAGAAAGATTTCAATTGGAAACATAATGTGCAAAAGAAGGTATGCAGTAGATTGATGACGTAATAGGGCATAGCAGATTAAGTGGTGTGTATTTAGAAAATATGGCAAGACGATTACGACAAATAAAAGTAGTATATGACAAATCTTGATTGATGTATGTAAGATATTGAATTTATTATTTTTAACACATTTACGATTTTTTTAGATATATAAACTAAATATGCTGTAAATCCTTTTACGTAATTGACAAAGAGAACCTTTTTTAAGCAATTGATAAGAAAATATTAAAAAAAAACAATGGTTGAACGGCTAATCCAATGTTCATGAATTCCATAGCTGGTCACAATTATAAGTATTTTAAACTACCACAAAAAATTTTAATCGTTTTATAAGACATGTTGACGTTATTATTGATATCAAATCCGTAAAATTTTGCAAAAATACTGCAAATCAAGGCTTTGATACAAAAAATCAGAACTCTCAATATCCCGTAAAGTGCACGAGATTCTGGATGAAATGGAATACGAGACGTTGTTTTATCTGATTTATGAATAGACAAGATCGAAATAAAGGGAATGAAATGAAATTTAAAAGCCGTACTGAAGATCAACCAGTCACATTTTATAAACTAATACGAATATCTCGAAGGAACTCATGTGAAAAATATTCAACTGTACGATTTTTTTTATTTGTTACAATCTAATAAAACTTGTCTGAAGTTGTACAATAAAGGATTTTTTAATGTATTTTTTTAAATCAATATAACATACTCGTGTTTTTATCCAACTTATTAAGTAATTGTGATTTTTTATGTACGCAGTTTTTTTTTTATTAAATTTAACCACTTTATATTTCGTAATTTTGCCGCATTCTTTTATGATTTTTTAAAAAATATTTTTAAATCTTTTTTTAATCGAGTTTTTTTAGTCATATAATCGAGTCATTTTATTTTGACTACTTTTTATGATATAATATTACGTGATCACATAAGAAAGATAAATAAAAATGCGTTTGTCCGCCTCCGTAGTGTAATGGTCAGCACGCTCGGCTACCGTTCTGGAGGTCCCGGGTTCGATTCCCAAGGGGGGTAAAATAAATGTAAGTGATTTTTTCACTGTCATGTTTATTCAATATTACCCTGGACTGGTACCTGAAGCGGAGGGCTGATCACCTTTCCTTCATGTGTAAACGATCAAGATAACACTGCGTTTATATGACGCAGTGCCCTATGCACCATTGGGGTGCGGATAAGGGTTTTATATATATATATATATATATATATATATATATATATATATATATATATATATATATATATATATATATATATATATATATATATATATATATATATATATATATATATATATATATATATAATAAAAATGCTTTTTTGAACGTTAAGTTTCTATTTTATTTATAAATAAATATTTTCAGACAAAGGAAAATTTACTTTCTTTGTGGAATGAGGAAAAATAAAAATTGTCTTATAAGCATAGAATTCGTCAAAAATTACAAGAATATTTTTAATTAAAAAATAAAATTTCCCCAAATTGTACACAATAACAGATTTCATTTTAACGTGTGAGTGACTTTTGATACTGTTTTCACGCGTTTCAGACTGCTTAAGACGGAGAATGGCCCAAGGCTTCACGGGAACCTTCTCAGCGATACCTTCATCAGTCCATTTCGGAAATTACTTGGAGCCTGTTGGGTTGATTAATGGTCCACTGTGAAAGTTTGCTCTTGAAGTGTGATACTAGATATGATTGGAAAACAATCGAAACAATGGCTTAAGCACGTGCTAAAATATCTTGGTGTACCCAATCGATATTGACAACAAGACAAAGAAATTCCTGTCGTCAAAAGTAATAGTGTATTTTTCTTCGTAACTTTTCAAGAAAGGAAACCGAACAATAATAAAAAAAAAACTTTTGATGGTATGTGTACTGATATACTGTTAAACTAAATAAAAAATAATGTGTGTATGTTATATGAAGTATTCAATGAATTCAATTTTGTAACTTTTAAATCTTCTTAAAATTTAAATTTATGGCAATAATGACATTTTTTTAAAATCTATATAATGTACTAATATTTACAAAGTAAAATTTCAAATGTTTAAAAAAAATATAAATCACCACAAGGTGACTGCCAAATCAATTAAATGAAATCATTAAAATAGTTCACTGTATTTTTTATTAAATTTTAACATTTTACCTAACACAATGGGGATAAGTATTGATATTGAATACAATATTTTTATTAATTAATTTTCATTTTATATTTTCATCGAATATAAAAGTGGTATTTATTAACTGTGTTAAAGATTTTTTTTAATAAAATGGGTAGATATTATCACAAAGTATTTGCTGAATCAATTAATGAAAACATTGACTTAATTAAATATGCAATTTTTTTCTTCACCTTAAATAATCATAAATGCGATGGTGTTTATTTTACGTGCAGATATATGAATATAAATCAGGGTCGTAGCAACATAAAATTAAGACGAATAAAACAGTCAACATCAAAATATACGCAGGTGGATCGTTATCAAAAAAGGAAAAAAAAACAACCACAGCAAATCATATCAATGTCCCAAACTATAATCATAATCCAAAGTCTTGGTTGCCTAGTAACCTTTTAATACACTCTTACTTTGTTTGGAATTTTGATTTTGCTTATTGAACGTTCAAAGGAATAAAAATCCTTCCTTAACCTCACAAAAGGATCACATAAGACATGTTTTTTGTGAACTTCGTAATAAGTTTTTTTGTGGCAAATACATAAGTAATGGATACACACACACAAATATATGTATATAATATATATATATATATATATATATATATATATATATATATATATATATATATATATATATATATATATATACATAAATATATATATATATATATATATATATATATATATATATATATATATATATATATATATATATATATATATATATATATATATATATATATATATATATATATATACATAAGAGCTTTGCCTAGCAAATGTAATTTTTGTACTAAATACTCAATCCCCGGAAACCTTTGTCTTCAAACTAGATATATTGTATACCGGATAATGTTAAATTTGAATTGTGCATTAGTTGCCAAAATGTATGGGGGGTGGAATCAGATTGGAAAGTGGGGATACCTGGTTATAAAATCTAGCCACTGAATCTTATCGTGTGACGTAACGTTAGCATTTATTAGGGGTAAGATGGGAACAGACTAGAAAGAGGGTGCCAAGTGTTTTCATCCGACAAGTAGAACGTTATAAATTCAACGTAAATGCCTAAATACAGATCTTAGGGTAGACGAATTTACTGACGTAGGTATGAGCATTTATATATGTATATGTATATATATATTTATAAATATTTATAAATATATATAAATATATATATATATATATATATATATATATATATATATATATATATATATATATATATATATATATATATATATATATATATATATATATATATATATATATATATATATATATATATATATATATATATATATATATATATAAATATATATATGTATATATATATTTATATATATATATATATATATTTATATATATATATAAATATATATATATATATATATATATATATATATATATATATATATATATATATATATATATATATATATATATATATATATATATATATATATATATATATATATAACAGACGTATAAATACGATCGATTGTTTTCAATTGAACTGAAATTAATTAAACCCGGTATGAAAACGTTGTATAAATCATTTGTAATAATTTATCTCATTTTATCTTCTTTTATATACGATTGAGTACAATAATATTAAAATAATGGGAAGAAATCACTGAATGAGTAAAAAGTTGGATAACTATTCAGTTGATTGGACCAAATCTAGCGAAGCATAAGGCAATAAATTTCCTCTGCCATTAATTCTCGTATCGGACCAAGTACGTACGTATTCCTCAAAGTCGATTCGACCTCAAGCGAGAGCCACTAACATTAAACTTGACTGAACTAGTTCCGCAATAAATATCACCTTTGTCAGAACAAAAGTCGTATGGGACCATGTTAAACAAGTTCTTGTTAAGTAGCAGAAATTCTTGGGGTTGCCAATACCCCCTGATATATCGCCGTTAGCTTTTCCGCCTCGCGATCACGAGCGAGAGTTGACAAGGAAGTTTACGAAATATTTCAACACAAATTGAGATTTCATTCCCGAAACTTGGCGATTTTACAAAACGACGGTACGGTTATGCAACCTCGAGAGCATTTTTTTGACATTTCAACAAAGATGAAGAAGAATATGGAAGTCTGGGCATTTACAGGGCTTGCGACCGTCATTGGCTGTTTTAAACCAGCCTACATGTAATATATAATGTAAAAAATAACTCTTTATTGAAGATAATTCAGATTAATGATCAAGTATTTTATTTATTGTTTCGGCATAAATTTTGTGGTAAGACATGTTACAATGATTAAAGAAAATACTTCGTTTTTTACCACTTGAGTTTTATTATAGACTACATGTTTCAGAAGTTAAATTTCCATCATTCAGGTCTGTATAATAACTATAATAAAGTTATTATACAGACCTGAATGATGGAAGTTTAACTTCTGAAACATGTAGTCTATAATAAAACTCAAGTGGTAAAAAACGAAGTGTTTTCTTTAATCATTGTAATGAACAAGTAATTTGGACACATTTTATATTCTCCACTCAGCTCCATCCATGTAAAATAAAGTCTATGGCATTAATAGATTTAACAATCTTGAGCGCAGTCTTAAAAATCGAATCAAAGAGGTGCTCTTTACACCACTTGGTGTGGAAGAGTATTTTCCATTCGATTTTCTACACGAAAATGATTTTCAAAATACATTTCATAGATATCTCAAGAGAGACGAAGCGTTATTATTTTCACAGAGAGATGCATCCTTGACCTTGCGACCTATTACTACCTGCTTTGAGTCATCATATCGTATTCTGTAGAACTTTCAGTTGCTCAGACTTCCACCTTTCCTTCCTATAAAAAATTTATGAATTAATTCTTTGTTGAGATATTTTTCAAATAAATCTTGATATATTATGCTTGGGTGTAAAAATCTAATGTCTGGTAGAGTAATGAAGATGTTTTCTAAAGTTAACATAGCATGACGGCCATGCCAAAACTGATCACATTTCTTTTTCGCGTAATGTTGTATCAATGTAATATATTGTTTAATACAAATAAGCAAACATGAACATTTTAAGAAAGGCAGTATTATATCTTGGTACATTAAAATCCTATGCCTGATAGAATAAATAAGTTGTTTCCTAAAGTTTACATAGCATGACAGTAATGCCAAAGCTGTTCACATTTATTATTCGAGTAATGTTCTATCGATGTAACGAACTCCTTTTAATACAAATAAGCAAACATGAACATTTTAAGATAGGCAGTATTATATCTTGATACATTATGCTCGGGGTAAAAATCCTACGTCTGTTTACAAAGCACGACAGTTATGCCAAGCTAATCACATTTCTTTTCCGATTAATGTTCTATCAATGTTATATACTCCTTGTAATACAAATAAGCAAACATGAACATTTTAAGATAGGCAGTTTTTTATATTTATACATTATGCTCGGGGTAAAAATCCTACGCCTGTTTACAAAGCATGTCAGTTATGCCAAAACTAATCACACTTCTTTTCCGATTAATGTTCTATCAATGTTATATACTCCTTGTAATACAAATAAGCAAACATGAACATTTTAAGATAGGCAGTTTTTTATATTTATACATTATGCTCGGGGTAAAAAACCTACGCCTGTTTACAAAGCACGACAGTTATGCCAAGCTAATCACATTTCTTTTCCGATTAATGTTCTATCAATGTTATATACTCACTGAAATACAAATAAGCAAACGTGAACATTTTAAGATGGGTAGTATTAAATCTAGATATGTGATATTCGGGGTGAAAATCCTACGTCTGATACATTAAATTAGATATGTCTGATCACACTTCTTTTCGACGTAATGTTGATTCATTGATTGAATAAAACACTTGTTTTTATATCAAAACTCAAGTGGTATGAAAAAAAGTTTAATTTAATCATTGTTACATGTCTTACAACAAAGTTGATGCCGAAACAATTAATAAAATATGTTGTTTCATTATAATATACTGCTTATAATACAAATAAGCGAACACGAACTTTTAATGATTGGCAGTATTAATTTATGCTAAGCAAGGATAGCGGGCGCCCTTTTTGTTTCAAATTTTAAATATTTAATAAACCGAGATTGGGATGGGTCGTGCAGCGGGATCGCCCAAATATTGAAGAGTCGGGATAACCGCGCAAAAAGTTTGAGAAAATGTCGCACTCCGGGTCGTCCTCAGTCTCGGTCCCTTGGAATGGCTGCCCACCTGCAAGGAGTCGTGACTCTAATAACAATTAGCATAGCCGGAGCCGCGATGCTTCATTCCGACTCGGCTTCCTACAAAGTCTCCGCTTAGAGGAGAATATTAATTCCAAGTTTGGAATTAAGTGCCCCGACTTAGCGTGAGATACAAGACGTGTAGTCATTTTAGTGCGATATTATGTCGAATCTCGGAATTCATCAAAGTTTTCAAAAGTCCTATTGTGTTTTTAATCACACAATTATCTTCAATCTCTCACGCTACTTTATATTATTCTTCACATCCCGAATGCACCTAAATATCTGGCTGAAAATTTCAAATACCTCGTTCACTTCGTTCTTTTCGAGAAAGAACACTTTCCGTTCCTCGCCATAACACTCATTTCAACAATCATTTTTCAGTAATTCCTTCTCTGTCCAAGCGGCCAGACAATAGAATAAATTACCTCTCCTTGTGAAAAAATGCACCTTCTCTAATTACTTTTAAGAAACTTCTGAGACATTACTATTTATTATTAGAATCCTAACTGCCCATTAATCCTCCTTCTTTACCTCCTTCCTTAAACTCCCTTTTTCCTTTGCCCTCCTTATTATCACCTATTGTCATGTTTTTTTTTTATATCGTAATTTGTAATTTATGTTTTTTTTTATGTTCAAGTACTATCTACCCTCTGATTGCAAACAGCTATATATATGGTATCAAACGTTTTGATCAATATCACTAGTCTGTTTTTGGTTGGTTGGAAGATGTTGCTTTTTAGCAATAAGCCCGCTAATTTACTTATTTATTTTCTGAACATGAAGTTTAAATAAATAATTTATTCTAAAATGCTCTAAAACAGTGGTGCCCAAGCCCTGATCCGTGTATCAAATGGTACTGGCCACCCAAGGTCCTGCTTTAAATCAAAATTATCTAAAAGAACATCTAACATATCTGTTCAGCAAGTGTATAGTTATGGATAAAAAATGCAGTTATAGCAACCAAAATAAAACAACGGAATAAACATGACATAAGCAACACACTTGGGGTGTCATTGTCTTTTATTTTCCCCAGATGAAACCAACTCGTTGCAAAGAAACAAGATCAGGGTTCTCATTATTTTAGCGTTCTAGTGAGTTGAAATGTTAAATCACTTATTAATTAATTTATTATTAGATTAAAACCAATATTTTTAGCTTTTCCACTTTTTTATTTGACCAGCGACCGGGTTTCGTCGTTACCGACATCATCAGACTGGTGAGAGGCTATACAAATTGTTATGTTATATATAAAAGAAGGCAGGAGTTGATAACCATGATTTGATATAATTTTATGAGAAATTAATTTAATTTGAGTGAATTTAAGTATTGTATGATATTTAAAATATTTTTTATAAAGGTTTTTTTTGTATTGAAAGCACGATTTTATATAAAGTTATAATAGATTTGCATTTTTTGTAAATGAATTTAAATTATGTAACGAGGTATCAGGAAATGCTGGTTGACGGCTCCTTCCACTAAGCTGTGGTTGTCCGGGGGGAGTCCGAAGTTCTCTGAAATGTAAATTTCCCGGCAGTCATTTCTTATCGACAAGACATTGAGGCATCTATTGTTTCTTTTCTAATGGGTAAAGTAAGGGAGAATGAATGTGTGTTACTTGATCATTTAATATGTATTTATTATGACAATTTTTTAATCTATTTATTTCCAAAATTTCGAGCCTATCTAATTTTTTACCTTTACTACATTATTACACTTATTAATTTTTTTATGTTTTCGTAAATCAATTTTTCTTGGTGTAACTATTTTATTTTGAAGGCATAATTAAATTTAATAAAATTTAAATTATAACATAAAAACAATCTAAAAAATATGCAGCCAAACAATCGTTCCCCCAGTAAAATTATTATATTTCGAATTGATTTGGCAGTCACTTTGTGGTAAAGTTTATCCATTTTAAATTTAAGTTTTACTTGGTTACTACCACTATTTCTTCGACTTTATTATTTACATATGTTTCTATGCATTCCACATCATTTTCATTCGGTATTTTAAAATGATGCGAAATGCATCGATACACGTGCCACGATGGATTTCAAGAAATAATTGTATTTACCAAGTAAAACTTTAAGTTAAAATTATAAATCGTTGACCGGTCCATAGCGATAAAAAGGTGGGGACTACTGCTCTTAATGATAAGATTCCATCTTTACTTTTTTAAGTGAGCGTTGCATTTTTTTACCTTGCTTATAACGAATGAGGTTTACGTTACATTCAAAAGGTTTGGTTCTTCCTTTTTATCTTTAGTGTAAGGATCGAGGGAGGTTAGTCGGCTGTGGCTGATTATTAAAGGGAAAAAAGGTTCTACCACAAATTTATATTCTTTTACCCATACTTCCGCGATTATTGGGTTTTAATTTGACTCGGGTTTTGCTTAATGTTGTGAACTCTGAATCAGAGACTAAAAGCACTCCTCTCATATATTACATGTCGCGATATAATTCCTATTTTTAAACACAAAGCACTTTGTTTAACCTAAAAATAGTTTTAATTTTAAATATTCATCCAGATAATATGCTCTAATATGATATTTGAATTTCACATACACAAAGTTTAACTCTTTGTGCGTGTTGTTTAAGCGACATCTAGACAGATTTTTTACGAAGTTTCAAAAATAGAAAATCCTTTTTATTTATTTGTATGCGACGTTCTTTGTGAATTAGTAATATATATCAGTCGACACATGTGTGTGCTCAGAATTTCATATTACCTTCTCATATACGATATAAAAGGATCAAAATAATTTGATTTAAAAGGAAATATTTACATTAAAATAATACGAGACAAATAATGTTTTTAATTCTTATTTTTAATTATCGTATGAGAAGTCGATTATTAAAATTGAAAGATTGAATTATTTTTAAAGCAAAGTTGGTAGAATTTAATATTGAATTGTTGGGTAATATATCTAAAATAAAACAAGGTTTGTTGGATTGAATTCTACATTTATTTATGTATATGTTAATACGTGACGCGTTTCGTCTTCTTAGGACATTATCAAACACTCAGTGTTTGAGTGTTTGATAATGTCCTAAGAAGACGAAACGCGTCACGTATTAACATATACATAAATAAATGTAGAATTCAATCCAACAAATCTTGATTTATTTTGGATATATTACCCAACAGTTAAAAAGTTCACACATTTCTAGGTATTTCAGTTACATACTCGATGTCACATTAATTTTAAAAAATCATCATAAATTGGTGGAAATAAAAATATAAGTCCGATGTGAAGTTATCATGAAATAAACAATAACACAATTCCATGCTACAATAAAAAAAACTCATAAAAATATGTGTATTTTTTTTATAATTATGGAGTTCATTAAAATTACTCCCACGATCGTCCAAAAAAAATCGTTCGTTGTAAAAAAATGTAAGGCAACGATAATTTATTTCTGATCAGCGTTTTTTATCCTTGCGAAAATGTTAACAAAAATCAGTTCACAACCCACTGACCTGAATAATTAAGTAATGGCCTAAAAATGGGGAAATCCAAGGTAGATATGAATAAAGTAATTAGTCCAGGGTACCTGAGAAACGTGATACAACATGTTACTCTCCGTACTTGTACTATACGGTGGTCATAACGTAGTTACAAAGGATATTACGAGGATATTAAGCGTATGTTCTAGATTGTTCGTCAACAGCTGGACGAGATTATGGAAATACTACTTTTGTTTTATTTTCTTAGCAGATATATAGAATTCATTAATCCAGAGTAATCACCAGGTCATGTTTGGAAATAGTTAAATCTCGAATTGGGAGGCGAACCACGGTTTAAATAATTAATTCCTGGGAGTATCTCGATATAAGGTAAAAATGCCGGTTGGCTTAGAGCACCTCACACAGCATTTCTAACAGTTGCTACTATAAATTCAGCCCGTCCTGTGTAAGGTGCGCGGTAGAATAGCACCGCCTGAATTTGAACAAACGCCTCCACTTTGTGGGGTAATTAGCTTTCAGCGCGTACCCCACAAAATGAGCATTACTCCTACAGAATTATGGACTATTCACGGATCTTGTAAGGCGGAGTTTAATTCCTGACCTGGTTCTAGTAATTACACCGAGAGAACGAATCAATTCTAATTTGGTCGATTGTTCGAAAATATTTTCCTAGTTGCTATAACGCAGCGGGAGAATAATGCTTTGATCGTTCGAGTTTAATGAAAACTTCAAATCACCGCATTCTTCTTTAATAATGACCCGTAATTAAATATATTTCATATCCTATCTCTTAAACAGTAAGTCCTTTAAGATCCTCACGTTCTTTCGTTTAGTTTCTCTTGCGAAAATCTTTAGAATGGCTTCGAGTAAAGCCATGAAACTTGAAGATATGCTTTAGAATGGGTTCAGGAGAAAGCCCTTAGCTAGCATTTGAGGACGCACAATACCCGCTACAGCTAGGAAAACGTACGTACGTTAAATCCACAGTTTCGGTACCAGCGAAAGAGGTGTAGTAGCATATTACCACGGGGCTTGCACGCTTTGGATACGGATTTATTCTAGCCGGTTGAAAAAATGATAACGGTAAATGCCGTTTTAACTTAAATCCTCGTTCTAAAATACTCGCACAGGAAATATTTCATTTTTAATCATCTTTATATCTACGAACATTCTTAGTATTCACTTCCCATTTTTAATTGCGTACATGTCGTGCATTTTATATAATAAACCATATCAATTGTCTGCTGAATTTTTATTACAACATTTCCATTTCTTTAATACGGAATGGGATTAATCAAGTCCTTGTTTTTAATAGATTGTTTTTAAGATTAAACGAATCAATTTTAGATACATTCTTTTTTAATACTATCTTTATCATTCATCGTGTACTTTGTAGAAAACCATAAAAAAACACTAGTTCATGACTACCGGTTTTGGAATATTTATTCCATCATCAGCTTATCAAAATGAAATGCTTACGGTTTGAAATTTATGCAAAAATAAAATTTTGAAAGAGAGAAAGAAGACAAATGAATCACAATGGGAATGTTTTGAAAAGTGGGCTCTCAGTTAAATTTACCGAAACCGGTAGTAACGAATTAGTGTTTTTTTTAAGTGTTATTACACAAAGTGAATGACGAATGATAAGGAGAGTGTTATATTACCATACCGCAAACAATGCTTTTAATATACAAAATACATTATTTTTTGTCCATTTTCTTGTGTTGCGTATTTATTATCAAAAAGACAATTTTTTCATGTATTTTTGACACTAAATAAAGAGAAAACATGATTTTTTCCAGTAATAAATATAATTAAAAAGAAGCGATTAAAGATATGTGTGTGTTAAGTAAATATAGCGCCTAAAGTATCGTAATAATCCAGCCAAAAATATGTTCCAAACAGCAAGACGCAGAAAACAGATTTCACAGTTAATTGCGTGTGATTCTTGCCTTTTCAATCTTTCTCATGGCAAATGAGACATTCAGGTTTAATATAAACATCCTAACACCACTCGAATGTTACTCGAGGCGCTCGAATCAACTCGGAGAATTAATTTTCCATTGCAGAGCAAGTTATTTGTGAAACTTGCGGGCACTTTGCGAGCGATTCTCGGGGGACATGTTCAGTTAGGCAATGCTACTTTGCACATCTTGTTAAGTGGTTGTTAAAAGTTTAGGTAACAGCAGATAACATGCAAAATGCCAGCTCAATTAAGCTTAGCACTGCGAGTACCTACAAGCAAATATAGGATTCTTAAAAGAGAAGCTCGGACGGTGTAAAGGTGTATAAAACACTTCAGTAGAATAATTTTAGCATTTAATCAGGTTCATTTGCTGTTGTATAAATGAACTCGCATTTACTTTATATATTCCTGAATAAACGACGGCGAGGATTGTTCTTGAACACATTACATAAAATGGAAAACGTTCTGAATGATTCATTAAATGAATATACATACATATATATATATATATATATATATATATATATATATATATATATATATATATATATATATATATATATATATATATATATATATATATATATATATATATATATATATATATATATATATAAACCATATAATTTACAAGTTGTGTGTGATAAGTTAATCAGGTTCATTTGCTGTTGTATAAATGAACTCGCATTTACTTTATATATTCCTGAATAAACGACGGCGAGGATTGTTCTTGAACACATTACATAAAATGGAAAACGTTCTGAATGATTCATTAAATGAATATACACACATATATATATATATATATATATATATATATATATATATATATATATATATATATATATATATATATATATATATATATATATATATATATATATATATATATATATATAAACCATATAATTTACAAGTTGTGTGTGAGTAGGCCGTAAATCTATGTTTAATTTGCGTAACCTTTTTATTTAATAAAATCCATGATAGGTCGTAAACCCTATAAAAACCTAAAATGCCAAATTCAGCCATATCTGCGTTAAGGTATTAATTAATAAGGATAACTTTTAAGTGGACAAAATCAGATTTGTGAACAAAGATTTATACACAACCAAAATGTTGCTAAAATCAAATTTTCCCTACTTTGACATGCTAAAAAAAACATGTTCTTGCAGCTTCGACCGTAAATAAATAATCGTTAAATTATATATTGTTTAAAATATTGTAATTATTTTTTTGGGTCCAATAGATAATTGATTAAAATATATAAATTACGAAGATAATTCATGATTTAATGTGTTAAAACGCATATGTGTACTTAAGTAATAAATTGAACAGGTTAAACCATTGAATGCTGCTAGTAGTACCATAGTCTATGTATTATATAACAATGAAGACCGAAGTGAGGCAATTCAACTTGCGAACGTGCCTAGGTAACAAATTATTAGCACGGAGAATGAAATCAGAATAGGTCCCTTCCTACATTTGAATGCAACCAAAGATCAGAGGTAAGTACCTAATACTAGATGTAGATAAGACAACACTCCTATTTGGTTTAGACTGAGCAAATATTAACAGTTGTTAAAATATAACTGAATATGTACCTACATAAGTAAACTACAAATATTTCGAAAAAAGTTGTTTGATAATGATATTTAAAAAAAATCAATTGCATATTATGGAAATTATTATATAAATGTAAGAGTAATGAGAGGAATATAAATTTAAAAAAATTAAAACTTATTTAAAAATAAACAAGAATACGACTGTCCGAATAAAAACAAAATATAAATAAGAGGTTCATTCGGTTGGCATTAAGTGAAAATTATTATGAAAAAAACAACAGCAAAAATTAATTTAAATTTAAAACGAATTATTTCATATTTATTATAAATAGATGCCTTTTCTACTGGAAAGAGAATATGAAAGTCATTGGGTATTTAGAGGGTCTTGCGACGTGCCATCAGATGGGTTAAGATGATCACTTTTAGCACATGTATGACATTGATTATTCTGACTTAATTTATGAACAAATATACTTTAATTAAAAAAAAAATAAAGTATTTGTGTTAATTGATTTTTTTTACATGATAACAATATAATTGATCTGATAACTTTAATTATAATTGTATTTAATTTTTCATCTATTTTTTTGTTTCGTATGTATTTCAAAACATTTTGATTAATAGAAATAAACTTTTATTTTTTTAAATTAAAAATATTATATTATAAACATGGTTTCTTGTTTCATTAACAACCATATTAAACAAATGAATTAACGAACATCATAAGTGTCCCATTGAGAGAGTATCTTTGATGTAGAAAAATGAGAAGTCTTGGGTAAAAAAACTAACAATCTTTTCCTCGTGCAATATACGAATTTAAGGTATGAAATCTACTCGAGAGATGGAAAAGATTTTTACTTTGTACCGAAAACGTTCGCTTTGTTCACTGAAATCATATATCCCTCGCTGGACCAATTACCGAAATTGAATTTCCTTGAAAGACTGTTATTAAATATTTAAGTTTATTTTTTTTATGTCCACTGTGTAATTTAGAACACAAGAATGACGATTTCTATCACCAATCACCCAAGAGCAAATGACTTTTGTAACAAACTAATATTGAAAGCCCGACTTTCTAAAATGTAATGCAAAAAGAGGTATTTTTAGAGTATCGTAGTGAATTGCTGATGAATGCTGGTAAATCAATAATTAACTTTAGTTAATATCAGAAATAAAAATATACATAACTGAAAAATCTGACATGCTACATTCTTTTTGCTTTCGTTTTTTAATTCAGCTTTACAAAGTGCATAAAAATCAGAAATTTCCATGCTAGTTACAAAATAAAAGTTGTAAATTGTTAGCCAGTGTAATCAGCGGATAAGTATGAGGAGATGCATGAGTACTCAAGAGGCGAAGATTGTTTTCAGAGACAGATAAGTGTGGCTTTCTATTATCTCTACTTACCCCTGTGGGAAAAGGTATTATTGTTTTATAGTTAGATAGTTTCATATAGATTTTTATTTTTAATACCCGTCACTTTCTGATTTTGCTGTTGTAAATATGCGTATTAATATTCGTATTTAGTATGTAAAATTTTATCTATTTATTGTTTCGGCATTAACTTTGTGGTAAGACATGTTACAATAATTAAAGAAAACACTTCGTTTTTTACCACTTGAGTTTAATTATAGACTACATGTTTCAGAAGCTAAACTTCCATCATTCAGGTCTGTATAATAACTAAAATATAAAATATAAAATTGTTCTATAAATAAGGATAGGGGGAAAGTAAGGGGAAGGGGTTAGTCAAGGAACGGAGTTTGAAAACAAAGGAAAAATTGAAAGCAATGGCGAAGAATTTTGAAACAATATATTATTTAATAAATTATTATTAGAATTCAGGTTTTTTTGTATTTCTAAATTTTCAAGATAATTCATAATTTGGCCTTTATAGTTATTATACAGACCTGAATGATGGAAGTTTAGCTTCTGAAACATGTAGTCTATAATTAAACTCAAGTGGTAAAAAACGAAGTGTTTTCTTTAATTATTGTAAAATTTTATCAGTGAAATATTCATGTAATTCGAAATAGACGGTTTACAATTAAGGCTAGATTATTTATTGTATATCGATCATCACAATGTAAGTATTTTCCATCCGACGTGACAATTAGATTTACTCATTGCAGACGTGATGTTTGCTGAAGTTCCCAAGGAAGCCTGAATACAATACACAAGTAGACGACATTTAAACATGTACATGGACTAGTACATTTACTTTATAAAATAAAACAACTTTGTTTTAACCACTTTTTTTGGTACACTTTTTCCAACCAGTTTCGACAAGAACCTTGTCATTCCCAGGGTTTACGTACTAATTCTAAAACATTGAAAAAGATTTTTAAATATTGCAAACATTAATTCATTTTCGATCCCGGACTGCGTTCTATTTTAGATGTATGGCATGTGAAATGTGTCAGATGTATGACAATGTCAGAATATTTTTATACATTTGTGAACAAAGATTTGGATACTCTCGATCGTTTAAAGTTCATCAACCCCCGGAAACTTAAATACACGGAAGGAGGATCCGCTTCTTCTACGTATGTTTTTCACTTCTGCATAAAGCTTGTAAGTTAGACATTATTACGCCAGGCAAACGCACACCGAAATGACTATTTCCCACCCCGCCCCGCCCTGGGTGAATGGCTGCGGGCTGTTGGCTCCCCAACTCGGGAGCTGGAAACTTCCATGGGCCGCGGTGTCGAGTCATGGTGCTTGTTATCGAATACGACCCCCAACGGATCAATCTCATGATGTGTCATTATTGTCTAATAAGTTAATATGAAAAATCACAAGACTGTCGGTAATATTCTTAATGAAATATAAAGAGAAGTAAGGGAGATATAAGGATTTAAACTTTAGATGTTATAAAAAAAACGAAAAACGGACGCCGCTATACGTCATCAAATTTTACGTCATCGGGTGTGTTGTGGGGTGTATCCCTTTATGTATCTGATTTATAGAGCTCTAATAGTGGTAGTGTTTTGGTTAGCACGCTCGGCTACCGTACTGGAGGTCCCGGGTTCGATTCCCAGGGGGGGGGGGTTAAATAAATGTTAGTGATTTTTTCACTTTAATATTTATTCAATATAACCCTGGACTGGTACCTGAAGCGGAAGGCTGATCATCTTTCCTTCATGTGTAAATGACCAAGATAACACTGCGTTTATATGACGCAGTGTTATATGCACCATCGGGTGTGGATGAGGGTTTAAAAAAAAATAAGTAGTATGGATTCGTTTCTGTGACGTAATTCGTTACCAACTTACGAAAACAACGTTTTTACGAAAGCGAAATTTGCAAAATAATTTTTCGATAATATCGGCTGTTTTAAACACAAAACGAGACTTACACAGTTCTTTATAGGTTGAGTGTGTTAAATTAGAATTCCTCCCGAGTGATAATACCCTATTACTCGGGGGATGAAATTTACCGCCGCTCAGTGACACTGTAAATAACGAGGCTTATTAACTTTTTTGGCCGTCAATAGAGCGAGCCGGATCCGGGTAATGGAAGATGATGTCCTCGGAATCGCGCCAGCAACGAGAGGGTCTATAGCCAGTATGGAATCCAATCAGATGGAAAAATTCTAGAATCTCCTCTTAAAAATCAACTCCAATCCCGACGGTTATTTTATCTTAACCCTCCGCTGAAAAATAAGTGGTTCAATGATTTACGATAACTAGCCAACTAACCATTCTCTGCAGGGGAAGGCAGAGAGGATAGAACACCACACCCTACTTTTTCGACTTTTCAATATTCATGCATCTCGTCGTACATATCCGCCGATTTTTTCGACTCTTGACGTGACCGCGAAGTGTTTGACATGAATGATCATGCGAAATTTTCCTCGGTCTTCCGTTGTTTCTAATACCAACCACATTCACCACATAAATTGGTTTTACCATGCTGTGGTGTTGTTCCAAATGTCCAAATCATTTCAACACACTTTTCTAAATTTTATCGATAATGCTTAGCATTATATCCTTATTTCACCATTCTAACATGTATCTTATGTAAACATTTATATAAACAATATATAAATATATGTATATTTACATATAAATACATATATATATATATATATATATATATATATATATATATATATATATATATATATATATTGTATAAATCTATATCGTTTTGACGCACATTCTTTTGAGGGATCGCATTCCGACTGCATTTAGTCTTCTTTTATCCTTCTTTTGCATGCTTCACTCTCATGCATTAGGGTTGAAACCAGGACTCCGTTGTGTACTGCCAGTTGCTAACATATCTACTGCAAATAATAATGAAACTAAAGCCTGTTTTTATGTGTTGACGCGTGTCATGGTAATAAGTTTACTCGCTTACAAGTAACAGGTTCAAATGTAGCGTTGATGACTCGTTAATTATTATCCAGGCACCATAATCAGATCCTGAGCTGGCAAAACTGCTGAAACTTTCGTGAAATATGAGATCATTACATTTTATGTTTTCTGTGCTTTCCGATAGCTAAATTTGATATTGTAAAGGATATTAAAAACGCTTAACTAACTTAAGCTCGCTATTATCATTAATTACATATTTGGATACTAGCTTTGCTCGAATCTTATTACTTTTTACTTACATGTATAAACATGTTATACATACCTTGTTTACGTAAAATAACATGTTATATGTAGTCATTTAAGTATTAAATAAATTCTGTTTGCCTCTAAAGTGTAGTGGTAATCACATATGGCTAGTAAACTTATCAAGATTTTGGTTTACAGGGGGTCAATTAAGGGGGGGGGGAGTATTTAAGTATATGAGATTAATTTTGTATGGTACATATTTTATTTTAATAACATCCGGACAGTGTTAGTTGCCTCAATTCAATAGTCCTATGCACCGAATACAAAACATAGGGGATGATTTCGCGGATCATATCAATATCAGGAATATGTCACTTTCTAACTACAAAGCAATAATAATTATAATTTTTTAGGCTTATAATGCATTTTTCATTTTTTTATATGTTCATCTTTGTTTGGGTAAGTACTTTTTGAACCAATTATATACTTAAAAAGAGAAAACATATTATTTTATCATATGTAATTTATTATGTACAAATTGACTACGGCCGTTAATAAAGAAAAAAAGCATTGTTTACTTTGTGGTTATATATGTTAAAATGTATCACTCTCCATATCATTCATCGTTCACTTTGTGTAATACCACTTAAAAACACAGTTTTTAAAGTGGTATTATTCAATGTGAACGATGAATAAAAAGGACAGTGTAATATTTATTTAATGTCACTACAGATTGGTACAAGAGGCACAGTACTGATCATCTTGTATTTACGTAAATAATAATCTAGATAACATTGCATCGATGATATGCAGTGCCCTATAAACTATTAGGTGTGGATAAGGGTTTTTTAGGTTAAAAAAATACATGTCGCTCACTCCTTTCAAGAACATCATAATTCAAAAAACCTGATTTTTCAGGAGAACGTCTTTAAAATTTAAAAATATAATTCAATGTATTTTACTGTGCAACAGATCTTTTTAGGTAAAATCTGAAGGTTTTTTCTCCATTTGAAAAATATTTATTATATTTAAAAATAAAAATTAACACTTTCTGCCCTGTAGCGGGTAAATATTAAGTTAAAAATATGCTGCTTTGCTGGGATATAGTACATTTTCTGGGCATTCCAAAAACATGCACAACTGAAAATTGACGAATTTTTTATTTATGACGTTCTTGAAAGGAGTGAGCGATTTGTATTTTTTTTTCATAAATTATCCTGGTCTGGTACTTAAAGCAAATGGCTGATCACCTCTCCTCTGTGTATTTGACGATCAAGATTACCTGCTTTCATACGATATAGTGCCCTATGCACCTATTTAAGGGTTTGAAGAAAACAATTACATCCATTGAGTACATATTAGCTAGGCCATGTACTCTGGATACCTCCCTAGAGCTTTAATCAAGCTTGTCTCATTTACAAGGTATCAAGTTCGCCACGCCCAGAATGATCACTGCTGACAATTCGTCGGCAGCTCTCGTCTGAACTTCGGGACGCGTACCTGACTTCGGAGGATGCAAGGGAGCTAGCGGCTGACAGAAAAACCTGGAGACAGTTTGTGAACTCCATATGCTCCACAAAGTAAGCGGATATGGTTAAGTTACGTAAATGATAACATTTTAATTGATTTTTCTTTGTAGTGAAATCTATCTATTTTAACTAAGTTTTAATTATATTAGTTAATACGAGTATTTAGTTAAAATGATGCGGAATGCATCGAAACATGTATCACAATAGATTTTAAGAAAAAGTGGTATTTACTGAGTAAAACTTAAATTAAAAATAAATAATAACATATTACGACATAATTTTAAAAGAAACTATCGTAAAAATTGTCTCATGTCTTCTTGAAGGCAATAAAATATTTAATAATATTTTTGGATATTATAACCTTGTCATTTTCCTTTACTCGAGCAACATCTAAATAAACTTTTGACAGTACTAAAACTTAGCGTTTGATAAAGTGGAATAAAATATTGTAGTCATGTTCTCGTATCTAAACGATGCTTGGAAAAACATTGAAAAAGTATCATCGGAAGAATAAATAAATAAAACATTTTTATCTAATTTGTTTTGGAGCACTGCCTAGTGGTGCCTCGGGTAAATGTGACAAAACTTTGATATTGTGTATATATAATATCAAGATTCCAGAGCTCGCAGTATTCACATTATATGAGCCGCCTTAGATGTGTGTTATTGAGAATTATTGTTTTTTATATTCCTTCTAGACTTGGCGTCACATGAAATAAATTTAATCGTTACGAACTTCGCGAAATATCTCTTTTATTTTTGTTTGAAATATAAAAACTACTCGACTTTTGTCGTCAGTTATTACTGTGTTTATGCTGGTGAAATATAACAAAGATATACCTAATTGTGTTTTATGACATTTATGGCAATTGGGAAAGCTCTTCTGCGCTTTTACGTTGCATTTGATATTTTCAAGTTTTTTTATGGAAGCAAAACTGCCAGGTAATAAAAAATGTTTTTTATTGAAAATTTAATAAGCTTTAATGATATCAGAAGTTTTATTATTATTTTAGTCGCAAATAACAAAGCATAAAGGAAATATAATTTATATTTGAAGCACTAACTTTTTGATAATTCATATATATATATATATATATATATATATATATATATATATATATATATATATATATATATATATATATATATATATATATATATATATATATATATATATATATATATATATATATATATATATATATATATATATATATATATATATATATATATACATATATATATTATCCACTTCTAAAACGAGTAAGGTCATAAAATGCAGCAAAAACTCGACATGGTTTATATTGGGTGTCTGATAGAATAAGTAATGAAAAATGTTAAAACTAATTATTTTAACTTTATTTGATTTTATGATACGGGAAAAAAATTAAGTATCAATCAACTGAACGTACAAAAAAAAATAATGGAAATTTTTTGGTACCTAATGTGAATTCCATCTTTATAACTTCTTCATCAAGATACTAATAAAATTCTTCATAACAAGCCTTTATGGAGTTTGAACACACTAAAAATATTTTCTCGTTTTTAAAACTAACAACATATATTATTCGTTCAGGTAGATATCCGCACGAAAGGAACACGAGGGGGCATACAAAAACGTTATCTGCATATTGAAGATATAATTGCACTTTTATTTACTTGTGGATGTTAAATTGTAACTACTTTGGCATGAAATAAAAAAATGGTTATAATATAGTTACTGAAAAAATACCTGTGCAATACGGTACACGTGAAAGAAGTGTTAAGAATATTTAATTAAAATTAAGAAAATTAAGAAAAAGATATGTTTAGTGTGAAAGACAGAGAGACGGAAAGAAACATTTATCTCTCTTTCTCCTTTTATCTACGTTATATCTTCCTTCTCCCTTGTGTAATAATTGTGCTCATATGTATAATATACGTATTGTTTCCTTGAAATTTTAGTCTAAATTCTTGTTCAGTTAATGATCATCGTATCATCACCCAAGAAGTTTAATTTAAAACAAGGAAAATTTAATTTATCCACATTACATACTTGACGATTTTGAAATTCCACCCCTGGATTCGATTTTTGGCAACGGAAAATTGATCCCACCTAAAGATGATACTAATATTAAACATTAAACAGATAAAATTTGCCTTCTAGCGTTTTAGTACTCCGTTTATTTAGTAAAATAAATGTGTTAATCAATTTTACTTTCCACTTCCAACTTTATCGTTCGTTCATAACTAATGAATAAGTTTTAAATAATTTAATTAATTTTGCCGTAATTCGATTGAACCGAGACGCTAAATTGCTTGTAATATAACTTTTATGGCGATTGATCTTTGAGTTATATCGTTAATTATTGGTCAATGAAAAACATTTGCTTATTCCATTAGACTTACAGGGTGTAACGAAAAATATTGTACTTAAGATTTAATTTATTTAAAAAATGTGCGTGTACAAATATAAGAGAAACCTTTTAAGTTTAAAAACAGTAATTTTAATTACACTTTATAAAATAAAACCACTTCGTTTTTAATTATTTTTTTTGATAAGTTTCTTCCCCAACCGGTTTCGACAAGTATCTTGTTATCATCAGGGTTAAACATGTACCTGCATTGCCAGCAGTTCTCGTCTGAACTTCGAGATGCGGACCTGACTTAGGATGCAAGGGAGCTGGTGGTCAACAGAAGACCCTGGAGGATTTACTCCATATGCTCCACATAGGATGCGGATTTGGTTGAGATCAAAGTATTGTACCCACCGCTTGCTCAGGCTAAATAAAAATAGTACTTCAACTATTATTTCGTCACTTTGTGGTAATATCTATAAAATTTTTTTTCACTTTTACTTGGTTAAAACTATTTTTTATTAAAATCTATTGTAACATTTTTTTAAATTTAATTCGCATCATTTTCAAACACCGTAAGTTTGGAAATGATCCGAGATTCATCGAATTACGTATCATAATAGATTTTAAGAAACTGTGGCAATTGCCAAGTAAAATTTGAAAAAAAAAACAGTATGATAATCACTGTTATTATTTCAATAATTTATTCGGTAGTCACAAAGTGACTACCGAATCATTCAATCGAAAATCTTTCCATTTTAAATTAAAGTTTTACTCAGTCAATACCTATTTCTTACTTTCTATTGTGACACGTGTTTCGATGCATTCCGCATCATTTTCATGCGGAATGCATCAAAACAAATCAATGCATGTCATTTGCATGTTGTTATTTTTCGATTGTAAGAAATAGTGATATTTTCTAAGTAAAACTTGAATTACAACATTTTGAGTGTGTCCAAATACTTGTTCACAAAATATGGATTATCTCCAATTACAGGAGTTATTTTCATATTATTTTTTGACATCTCATCAAAGTTGAAGAAGAATATGGAAGTCTGGGCATTTACGGGGCTGACGACCGTCATAGGCTGGTTTAAGTGATCACTTTACACACGTGTAACATTCACCAATTCTACCCATTATTGACAACCACACTACTCAAATTCTCGGATGTTCAATATATATGAACCAATTTAGAAACCTTGTTCTTGAATCACTAGAACTTCACGTGTGTAATGTGATCACTTAAATCAGCCTATGACGGTCGTCAGCCCCGTAAATGCCCAGACTTCCATATTCTTCTTCATTTTTGATGAGATGTCAAAAAATAATATGAAAACTTGAATTAAAAATAATTTTTATATTTTGACAGTATTGCAAAAAAAAGTTAATTTTCAAGTTGGTTATTTTAATTTTTTTATTTTTAAATAAGGCATTCCTCCACCCATATGGAGAGTGATCTCTACTAAGTTGGTTATTTCAAAGCCGTTATTTTTTTTATCATTTACCATGAAATATTTTCCAATACCGATTGTCTCAAGAATGAATAATTTCTCAGATAAAATAGTATTTGTTATTTTTTTTAAATAAGGGACCCAGTAAAGAGGGGAAAAATAGCGATTATCTTAAATCATGAGCAATTCGTTTAAATATTTATTACAAAAAAGCATGACGCATATCGCTGAGCTCGTTAAAAAAGGCAAATATTGCCGTAAAAACTTATTTTGAAATGTGTCTTTGAACCCTAGAACGGAAGTTTGACAGAAAGGGAAACGCTCCTTTTATCATCCTTAATGTTTCGGCACATCTGTTTTTCATGGCAACGTTCCTGTTAGTCAAGAAATATTACACGATTAATTGATACTTTGTTTTCCCCGAAAATAATACAACGCCGATATAAACATATACAGTTTTTGTTGCATTTCTTCTGACCTCACTCATTTTGAAAGAAGTGGATTAAAAAATCTTTATTCTTTGAATATCCAAGCACGTATCTATCAGACACCGGATTTTCATCCTTTTAATAATGTATTGTAAGGATACAATATTTTGTGTCTGTCCAAGTACTTGTTCACAAAATCTGGATTCACTCCAATTACAGGAGTTATTTTAATATTATTTTTTTATTGGTTTTAGTGATCACGCACACCAGCCTATGACGGTCATCAGCTCCGTAAATGCCCAGACTTCCATATTCTTCTTCATCTTTGATGAGATGTCAAAAAAGAATATTATAAGGATAAGAAAATATGTGTACATGTCTTATATAAAGAAATGTATATGTCCGCCTTTGTTGTGTAATGATAAGCGTGTTCAGCTACCATTCTGGATATTCTGGTTTCGATTCCCAGGGGGGGTGAAAATAAGTATTGGTCATTTTACGTTTTTTATTTATTCAATATTAACTTGGACTGGTCCTTGAAGCGCAGGAATGGTCACCTTGCTTTCATGCAAGTAACAATCAAGATAAAACTGCGGCCATAGGATGCATTACCCTATGCACCATTAAGTGCGGATAGACATAGATGGAAATGAGAAACTGTGAGTATTTACAGGGCTTATGACCTATCGATTATGGCTGTTGTGAGCTCACATATACTACTGTGTCACGACAGTGATCAATATATCTAGGAGTTATTAAAAATGAGAAGTGTGGTTGGTGAATGTAATTGGCGATTGTAATGTGATCAATCAAACTCTGACAGGTCATAAGCCCTATAAATACCCAGAATTTCATATTATTTTTCTTCTTATATTGAGTTGTCAAAAATGTATATGCGGTATTATTATTTTTTTATGTAGAATCACATTTGAATATATTATACCCTCTTGAATTTCGTTGTTGATTTTATTTTTACCAAAAAATACTGTTAATATATCGCTCACTCCTTTCAAGAACATCATAAATCAAAAAACTTTGTTTTTCAGGAGAACGTTTTTAAAGTTTAAAAATATAATACAATGTTTTAAAAATAAATATCAAGCCACTTATTTAACTTTTTACTTTTTTTTTTTTTTTTTTTTTTTCTCCATTTGAAAAAAATTAGTTTATTTAAAAAAATTATCAAACAATACCTTTTCTTCAAAATGCAAAAATGATACTTTCTGCCCTATAGCGGGTAAATATTAAGTTAAAAATATGCTGCTTTTGCTGGGATATAGTACATTTTCTGGGCATTACGAAAACATGCACAACTCGAAATTGACGATTTTTGATTTATGACGTTCTTAATAGGAGTGAGCGATATGCAACAATATGACGTATTAAAGCATTTGTAGTAATACTGTGAGAAGGAAAAAGCCCCGAAGTGCCTTCGCGGGTTTTCATTGCTCCAGATTGTTCTTAGAAACTACTAGTTTTCTCAAATTTTGTATGGATTCCTAACAAAACTCGTTCTCTTGAAATCAACTCCACTGAAAGCTTGAATCAATCGCTCCGTGTAATTAATATTTCGAAAATATTATGAAATGCGATGGAAATCATCTACGGCTCGAACAGGTATAATTGTATTTTATCACTTTTTCTTCCACAACATCTTTGAAAGTGATGTAATTGTATCTTTGCGATTTCAAAGCTCTTTATTTCATGACAGCTTTTAGTTCATCAATGTGCTTCGTCTTCCTGAAAATGTATATTACAAATAACTTAACTAATTTTAAAGGTATCATTCATCTAGTCCAGTAGGTAGATTAGCAATAAAAATTCCCTTTTCGTTTTTTTTTCTCTTCATTATCTGACCACAATCAAGTATTTGAAATGCTTGATCATACCATCTTTTCTTCAATCTTTCTCTGCTTCTAATATGTGTTTTTTTAAATAAATTAAAAAAAGCATGTATGACGTTTTTAATATCAATATAAAAAAATAGCATCGCATTAACAATTAAGCCACTTAAAATTTTATTTTGAATAATATTAAAAACATTGTGGACTTTGTGGTATGGTAATATAACACTCTCCTTATCATTCATACTTCACTTTGTGTAATACCACTTTAATAAATACTAATTTGTGACTATCGGTTTCGGAATAATCATTCCATCATCAGGCCATTAAAATGAAATTATTACAGTCTGACATTTATACAAAAATACAATTTTGAAGAGAGGGAGAGTGAAGAATTTAAAAAAATATACAAATAATTTCAAATAATTTCAAATCTAAACAAATAAAAAAGTCTATCGTTTTATCCTCTGTCAAGTATGGAAGTCAGGAAGGAATTAGAAAAAGCCTACATCCAGGTGTGGAAAAACGTCTGACAAAATAATATTTTGCTTATAGAACGCAGAGAAAAGTTTTGCATTTATGTACTTGCTATATCTATGTAGGTGTTGCAGATCTATTTTAAAAAAGTAAGATGAAGAGAGCGGTTAGGTTTTTCAATAAGAGATAAATGTTTATCTGTAAAAAATCTTTATATAGAAATGTCGTGTTTGAAATAAAAGCACAAAGAGTTTAAAAAAATGGTGATTGGAGATGTAATGAATTATTTAAAGTTAAGAGTAACAGTAACTTGAGGGTGGTTTATAATGAACCACTGTAATTTATTAGGTTTTTTAAAAAGGTTTTTTAATTTGAATGTGGGTTTTACTCAATTGCGCCACAGCGCCTGTCATTTCCAACTGACGATTTTAATGTAAATTCTGACTGTTTTTGACATATAACGTCTTTTCATTCATGCAAATAGTTAAATACAAATTGACTACAGTTAGGAATACGTTATCTCACTTTCCATTAAATTAAGCCAACAGCACTTAAAGAATTAATTTTTTTCTGCATAAGTAAAAAATGCATTTTTAAAAGGTTTGAACGAAGCGAATAGTATTTTGTTATATAAATACGAAGCCTAAGTAAATTTTTAAATTTAAGTTCTTTTCTGGTATTATTATTTTGGTAAAATTACATAAAAACTTGTTCAGCTAATGTACAGTACCTATAGTACGCAAGCGTTTCCTGGTTTTCTTTGTTACGTTTTAACACAGTGAACACGGGTCATGTGCGTAGACTGTTTATAAGGTAGTGGAGGAGAACGTAATAAAAGATTCTCCCACAATTTTCTTTCAACTCCAATTAAGCTTTGAGAAGGGGAATTGTTTCATTTTTTCAAACAAAAACAAAAAAATACTTCATTTATAAAATAACAAACTATGTACGTATTGTATAATGGTAATATATTACAATGTTATTTTTTGACATCTCATCCAAGATGAAGAAGAATATGGAAGTCTGGGCATTAATGGGGCTGACGACCGTTATTAGCTCGTTTAAGTGTTACACTGTGCAAAGTGATCACTTAAACCAACTTATGACGGTCGTCAACCCCGTAAATGCCCAGACTTCCATATTCTTCTTATAACTTCTTATAATAATATGAAAAATAATCCCTATAATTGGAGATAATCCAGATTTGTGAACAAGTATTTAGACACACTCAAAATGTTGTAAGCATTACATTGTTTATCATCCATGTGATGTTATGATGTTATCAAAAAGCTATATATGAGACTGATGGACGACGTGAAGTTTATTTGTTTTCCATGGGTTTAGTTACTGATATTAAAAACCGATAAAAGGATATTTTCGCATTACTTGAAATATGGGACATCGTTGAGCACCGTTTATCATTCTAATGAGATGTGCAACGGTGCAAAGATGAGGAAACTTTCCGTTGTCTTCTCGGAAAAACTCATATTGTCGAAATGACGCCTCAATAATGTCGTAAGATGGAGATTACTCGGGCGTCAGTTTCAAGATGATATATTTTTTCTTTCAACATTTTCGCGTTAGAAAATTACGCCCAAGGCCTCGTATTTGGTTATTTCCGTTTTGAACTCATTCCATGATTCTCATCAACAAGGTCTCGCTGTCAAATCCGCTCATTAGGCTGTATTAAATAATCTTTTTCAGTAAAAGAGCCGTATAAAACTTTTATCGCATTTTAAAATGTATTATTTTTTTCATTTCCCCGAGTCTTACTGGAGATATGTTAAAAGAGTGTTATTTGTATTTTGAAATTTCAAAAATATTTAGTTGAAAAAAAAATAACAATAAATTAATTAAGGCGTCGTTGGATGTAGAGCATACAGAATACACTGAACTCTGTAAAAATAGTTATAATAAAACAATTATTTAAGTAATTCTAAAAAAGAGAAAACTGTTTCAACGAAAACATTTTATTCAAAATTACAAGCCCCCAACGTAGAATCTATTTGAAATAAACAGCAATTCATCAAGTATTATATTGTAAAAAGTAAAAACATGAAAATCTGCAATAAGTAAGAGTACATCCTTAAAATTCTTAATCAATTTTAGAATTATAAAATGCAACACCAAGCAGTTGAACGAAAATAAAATAATAAATTAATGTTTTACTTAGTAAATACCACTATTCCTTAAAATCTGTGACACGTGTTTCGATGCATTCCGCATCATTTGAAAATGATGCGGAATACATCGAAATTATAAATTATAAATTAAAAACGGATAAATTTTACCACAGTGACTGCCGAATCAATTTATGAAAAAAAAACTAATTTGGGAGTCAAATATTTTAATTAATTTATTAATTAAATTTTAATTAATGTTTTACTTAGTAAATACCACTATTTCTTAAAATCTACTGCGACATGTGACGATGCATTCCGCATCATTTTCAAACACTGAAAAAAAGGTAATATAAAATTATTACAAACATGCATGTTTTACATGAGAGCAAACGAAAAAAAAAAATTACATTCTCGATTAAGTAAGAGAAGCTTAGCGTATAAGAATAACGAGAATAATATATACACATATTTATGTATATATATATATATATATATATATATATATATATATATATATATATATATATATATATATATATATATATATATATATATATATATATATATATATATATATATATATATATATATATATATATATATATATATATATATATATATATATATATATATATATATATATATATATATATATATATATATATATATATATATATATATATATATATATATATATATATATATATATATATATATATATACATATATATATATATATATATATATATATATATATATATATATATATATATATATATATATATATATATATATATATATATATAATAACGAGATAAAATATTTGTGCGTCTTTTAGCCTGAGGCTTATTTAAAACATTTTGAGTGGGTCCAAATACTTGTTCACAAAATCTGAATTATCTCCAATTAGAGGATGTATTTCCTTATAATTTTTTGACATCTCATCAAAGATGAAGAAGAATATGGAAGTCTGTTGCAAATAAATTATCTGGTCAAATTATAAGCTTAAATAATAAAAATGAAAATGGTATTTTCTGGCGTTTCTCATGTGTGTGATTATAATCCAGGATTCTGACCTCACATACTAATATAAGAGTTTCTGCTTAGTAAAAAGCTTCTTTACATCTCCCCAATAGATGTCTCTAGTGAAGTTCTAGTGATTCAAGAATAATGTTTCAAAATTGGTTTATATGTATATATAGAACTCCCAAAAAATTGAGTAGTGTGGTTGTCAATAATGGGTAGAATAGGTGAGTGTTACACGTGTGTAATGTGATCACTTAAACCAGGCTATGACGGTCGTCAGCCCCGTAAATGCCCAGACCTCCATATTCTTCTTCATCTTTGATGAGATTTTAAAACATAATATGAGACTTATTTGACCTTTAGAATGGATAGTATGACATAGCATAGATAGTGTCGTAAAGCTACGTATGCCGCCGTTTCGGTGAAAATGTCTCCAATTGTCGGAATGTAAAGCCCCTGCCGTGAGGGCCGCCCTTTGTAAAAGCTCCCACAAAGAAGTTTATAACAAATAACTCTCGCGGCATAGATAGAAACAGGCACTTATTATACTATAAGCTTCGGCACAGCCAGAATCTTATGAGCGCAACCTTTATGCGAGTCGCCTGCCGAGTCACATTATTTGTCATATTGTTTTTTCCCCTCGACCCGACTGTTCGCGGAGCTTAAAGATAAACCAGAGGAGCAAGTTTTTTGTAAGTCTATAAATTTAATCTGCCTTGGGTCGGGTTTAAGAAAGGTATCTTTTTCTGTTAGTATGCCTCTAAAAATACAAACAAACATCCGTATTCACACCCGATGTACACGAAACTGAGAGACAGTCGCGGGGTTTACATAGGAAACTGTTTTTGTTTGAAAATTTATTCTCAAGAGGACAAGAACTTTCAGGATAGATATGATAAATAATTGTAATAAGTTTGAACAATTAATAATGCTCCTTTTTAGTAATATGCTACCTCACGGGACCTTTTTGGGGAAATGTAAATAATTGATATAATTTAGCAAAAAACAAATGCGTTTTTACTTGTTTTCTTAAGATCATCAACTCTGACTTATTATAACTGTTAGTTCAAAAGCATTTCATTCCAGTGGGCCCGCAAAAGCAAAGGCAAGCGCACTAAATTTAGTGCGCTGGTCGGGAGCTAAGACTTGGCATGCCAATTGTTGTAGCTGATCGAAGCGTGAGACGTCTATCAGCCAATTTGTATGGAATGCATAGTTCCCTAAGATACTCTGTTGCCGTTTTATGTATTGATTCATACATGAGCAAAGAGAGTTTACGTTCTACCCTATCGGGAAAGCGTAACCAGTGCAGTTCGTGAAGTAGTAAAGTGATGTGACTGAATTTAAAAATTCCAGTATAACTCTGGCTGCAGCGTTAAATACGGAATGCAGTCAGGTAATTTTATTGTTTGGTTGACCCGAATATATAGTGTTGCATTAATCGAATCTAGATACCACAAATGAATTTATAAATTTCTGGTCAGCATCAACTAGCAAATTGTTGCAAATGTACAAAATTTGCCTAAGCTGATAAAAACATGTAAACAAGTATGTGAATATGATCCAGAATTCAAACCTCATATGCAAATGAAAAAGTTTCTGCTTAATATAAAGCTTGCCTCATCCCACCATAGGTATCTCTCGTGAAGTCTATCGAGTTCAAGAACTGTGTATCGAGTTTAATCAATATATCTAGAAGTTCCAAGAATTTGAATTGTGTGGTTTTTAATCATACGTAGAATTAATAAATGTTACACGTGTGTAAAGTGATGACTTGAACCAGCCTATGACGGTCGTAAGCCCTGTAAAAGCCCAGACTTCCATATTCTTTTTAATCTATATTGAGATATAAAAGAATAACGTAACAAATATGTGCTTATTGGATATCAAATAAGCAAGATGAACATGAAATAATTATTAAAAATAATTTTACGCGGTAGATATTTTTGTATGAAAGACAGCGCAAATGTGCCGAGTCTCGATGGATTAGCAACTCCTGTGAGTAGTATAAATCAATAACAAACGAGATATAGCTTCCTAATCTAAGTAGGTACCTAGTAGGATTTCTCAACGAACCCGAAATTATTTTCCCACCCTGAATAGGATATTCCTATAACAATGTATTTATTGAAAGCTCGAACAAAACTTTATTCTCTCCGATGAGAATTCATAACTTAGAACAATAATACTTATCAGTGGCGTTCGTATTTTTGTAACACTTCCCAAAACTAACATCTCAACTATATTACACTGTGCCTATTGACATCCGATAAACCTACCTGATAGGGCTGCTTTTATGATTTTCTACTTGTAGAAATATTTTATTACTTGCTTATATAATCTTAATCATTATTCATTACTCCCTATTTCATTATAAATATGAAGAAATTATACATCATACGATAGATAGAAATGTGGTTAAGAATAATTATTTGGAAATCGTTTTATTTTTGTTAATGGTAAAAACCGTAAGTACCGTGTAATTTTCAATTTTCAATTTCAATTTCAATTTATTCAATAAAAAAATAATATATACATAACAAACAATATTCAAGGCGTATATATTAAAAGTAAGCAAGAAGACTTAAAGGTGTAGAAGAATCCCGCTTCGGAAAACTCCTTCGGACACATAGAACAGATCAATCGTGATCAATCAGATCGATCGTGAAATGTCAGGGTGCTCACAACTCTAACGCCCAGATCCCTAACATTCGATGCTAGTATCAGATTTTGGTCGTTCATTTTGTAGCGATAAAATAAAGTTTTTTGAGTAATAAGTACCTACCTTAAAAAAATATATTACAGTAAAAAAAAAGAACAAAGTTGGCATACTATTTTATACAAGTATAAAATTTACAATTTTACACATATTAGCATACTGAGCAGGAGTGAAAATTACACAACCCTTTTTACAAATAATATATACATGCTAACTAAATGTGAAACTTACAAAACCATTTTAAATATGAGATATTAACAATTTACTCAATTTAATTGTAAAACTAATACACCATTTTATAAATATGAGCATACTGACTGTGAAAGTGTGAAAATTAAAGGCCATTTTAAATTTATGAAATACTGACAAAATGTAAAATTTACAACCAATGTATACATATATTAACAAACGGACTAGGTATGCAACTTACAGGCCATTTTTTAAATATTAACATATTGACAAAGTAACATTTTTTTAAAATTATTTATTTGGCAGTCACCCAGTGAAAGGAGGTATCTGCCAGTGTCAAGTATTATTTTTATTTACAAACAAAGTAAAAATAGAAAATAATAATAATAATTAATACGAAATTTCATCGTGTAAATGCGTTAAGCTTTATCATTTTAGAAATTATGACCGCAATTCTAGAAGTAGGTTCACAAAGAAGGGTGGATACTTGGGTGGGGAGTTAGATTCCTGCCCGTGTTTAGAAAGTTGCCTATTTAGAAAGTTCTCCTTCCATGTTGTGAGCGGACACTGAAAGAACGTATGGTTTGCATCCCCTATATCTTGTCCGAATTCGCAATATGGTGATGTAACGCACTTTATCTTATAGAGATGCACAGGCAGTGAACAGTGCCCATAATTAACTTTTTTAAATAAGTTTTTATTATACTTATCTCAAAATTAAATTCATTTGGAGAATTAATTCTTACAATTTACAACATTTTGAGTGTGTCCAAATACTTGTTCACAAAATCTGGATTATCTCCAATTACAGGAGTTATTTTCATATTATTATTATCTGGTCAAATTATAAGCTTAAAAATAAAAATGAAAATGGTATTTTCTGGCGTTTCTCATGTGTGTGATTATAATCCAGGATTCGGATCTCGCATACTAATATAAGAGTTTCTGCTTAATAAAAAGCTTCTTTACATCTCACCAATAGATGTCTCTAGTGAAGTTCTAGTGATTCATGAACAAGGTTTCTAAATTGGTTCATATATATAGAACTTCCAAGAATTTGAGTAGTGTGGTTGTCAATAATGGGTAGAATTGGTGAATGTTACACGTGTGTAAAGTGATCACTTAAACCAGCCTATGACGGTCGTAAGCTCCGTATTTACGGCATTTGCCCAGACTTCCATATTCTTCTTCATCTTTGATGAGATGTCAAAAAATAATTCTTATAATAATGCAGCTTTTTAATGGTAACACATTGCTTTTGTATGAATAGGATATACATGTAATGTTTGTTCAAAGCTACCTGCTTCTCGCATTATTCTCTGACTTTGAGCAAGTAAAATGTTTAAGTACACAATGGTGCCGTTGCATTTTCACCATTATAAACGTTTCGTTCAACAATTTGAACACGAAAGCAGAAACTCCTAATAAAATGTTTCTTCAATTCCGGATTTCTAAGGCACCGCCCGCGTCGAAAGGCGAGAGCAATGATATTTTATTTGCGAGACCGGAGCTAGGAGCGGATACGGCAGTTCATCTATCATACACGAAAAAACAAAGTATATTTCGTAGCCGGCCTTCGTGTGAGTGGTCTCATAAATAGAGCTAATTGAAAACGTCCGGCCGCCGGACTTTTGGTCGCCCTGACTTCATTTCGGGCCTAATCTACGGGGTGGGCTGATATCAATACTTTTATTACAAAAGTAATGTCCAAATCCATACATTGCTAAATTCAATAATACACCGAGGGTGTTCCAATTTATACACTGACTTAATTTATCGTGTTTTTATCTTCAAACGTAATACGAACAAGGGGTTTGTTTGTATATTTATATCTTTAATAAATCTAATGGTGGTTGATACATTTAAAAAAATAATTGTGATTGTAATGTATGCAACATTTTTATTATTTAATCCAATAAAAATAGAGCCATTTTATGTAGCTCTATTACTGACTTAATTCTCTCTTTATTGTTTCGGCATTTATTTTGTGGTTAAACATGATGAGATTTTTAAATAAAACACTTGTTTTTTTATGACAACTAGTTTCGGAAGCTAAACTCTCATCTTAAGGTCTAAATGTAAACTTTAACAAAATAAATAATAAACTGTTCTTTAAATAAGGAGAGGGGTAAGTTATGGGGAAGAGATGTTAGTCAAGGGGCGGAGTTTGTAAATAAAGGAATAAAGGAAAGCAAAGGTGAAGAATTGTGAAACAATATATTATTTATTAATATAAAACATATTTTTTCAAAATTCTTCACCATTGCATTAGATTTTTTCTTTATTTTCAAACTCCGCCCCCTTGACTAACCCCCCCTCCCCCTGACTTACCCCTCTACTTATTTATAGAACAGTTAATTTTTTTTATTATTTTAATTTACATATCCGCCTCCGTAGTGTAATGGTCAGCATGCTCGCCTACCATTCTGGAGGTCCCAGGTTTAATTCCCAGGGGGGTTTAATAAATATAAGTGATTTTTTCACTCTAATATTTATTCAATATTACACTGGACTGGTACCTGAAGTGGAGGGCTGATCACCTTTCCTTCATGTGTAATCGATCGAGAAAACACTGCGTTTATATGAAGCAGTGCCCTATGCACCATTGGGGTGCGGTAAGGGATTTATTATTATTATTATTATTAGTTAACATTTATACCTGATGATGGATGTTTAGCTTCCGAAAGTTGTTAAAGAAGTTGTTATAAAATAAACTCAAGTGATAAAAAACAAGCGTTTTCTTTAATAATCTGACTGAATTCTCCATATTTGCAGATACCTACGCGATATCATTTCAAAATAAAAGATTGATTGTCTTAACACCTCCTCTGCGATGGTGGGTCTGGTCAGACCCACCATCGCGGAAAATTATTGATTACGTAATAGGTAATTTGTTTACGTCGTTTTCCTTCAGTGTAATCGTTCTTCAAAAAATTACCTACAAATTGAGATACAAACGAAAATTATCGGACCAGATTCAAATGAGTTATTTTTAAAAAAAGAACAAATAAAATATCAAAAATCATATTGAGTAAGGTCAGTTATTCGCTATCAATGTGTTAGTGTGCCGTCTGCCGTGATTTTGAAATCCCAAAAACAAAAGCATACATTGTCAATCTTTGGCGATTGTTTCCGTTTATTGTTTTTTTTATATTTGTTTTTAACTGATTTATTTGTTTACTTGTATGACGGATTAAATATCATATATATAGACTAAGGTAAATCTACATTTAAAAAATATTAATATTACAAAACACAGACCTTCACAATAAACTGTTTTATATTTGAACGATTTCTAGTTTTATTTTTTTAAATCTTTTCGACACTTTACCACAATGGCATGAAAAAAATAATTATCTCATGATGAGATTGAACGACTTTTGGACAGTTCTAAAAGTGAAAGAAAAGTGAGAGAATAGTGCAGATGACAGTGATTTAGAATTCAAAAACCTTAGATTCAGAATTTGAAAGTGCAACGGAAAACGTGGTTTTATAAGAAATGTCAGTAAGTGATAAAAACATCGATTTCAACAAGAAAAGTACCGATTATCCTCTTATTTTTTGGTCATAATTTATTGGTCAATAATAAAATTAAATATCATACCTATTATGTCTAACGAACTTGTAAATAAAAAATTTATAATAATTAGTTTTATTTGGTTTCGTACAAAATTGTATTCATAATTTCTAAAACCCGCAAAATGTTTATGTAAGAAATGGCGAACTTTCAATGAATATTTACACCATTTTGGGCAATTCCGTATATATTTTTCAATGAAAACTTAATTATTTTCACTGTATTTAAAATGAATTATAATTGCATTATGGGCAAAAATTTATCTTGAAATATTAACTTAAAATCCTAGAATCATTTTGTGGTTTTTGGAGCTAACTGCCACGTTTTATATTTGAAGATAATTACTTAGTTGCATTTTGTTAATAATTCTATCTGTTATGATGTTGACTTAAAATATAGTTATAAAATTAAAAACACAAATTATTTGAATTCAGTAAAAATAAAAATGTTTACAACCACTGCTTCATTGCCAACCATGCTACATGCGCGTGTGACATGCTCCGCGGTAGTAGTGAGTATATAAATTAGTTAGTCTGTGGTAGTTAGCCGCAGCGCGCGATCGCGTTTGGATGTAAAATAATGCGCTTGGATAATTTAATTTCAAAACTATCAAAAACTTGAAAATTCTCATACAAAACTTATGACACATTATCCTATTGCTATGTAGGCTATTTTGAATAATATATAAAATATAAAAACCCGACGAAAAACGCCTAAAAGGCGATTTCTGTACTGGGTCAGATCAGACCCACCACCGCTGGGCGCGTTTTGTTTGAGGGCATCGCGCTTTAGGTGTTAATATATTAATTGATAATTAGCGCTAATCACATAATAATCAAAGTGTTATCCAATCCTTTGGTAATTTTTTTGAGAAAAATCTTCTCACGGATGGCAAGATTACCGAAATTTATGTGACCAAATAAATTTAAAGTGAGGTATATTGAATAGAACGGACATTAAAATTTGCAAATATTGTTTGCATGTAAATAGATTTTACCCACATATATGACATATTGCAAGATGTACCCCATTTTTTCAAATGAAGAATAAAATAAATAAACAAAAGAGGCGTCTGAAGACCCCAAAAGAGATGGTTCGACGACATCGACATCGACAGTCGATGTGGGGGTAGAAACTGACTGCAAGCAGCAACCGACTGAAGGAAATGGAAAGATACGGAAGAGGCCTATTTCCAGCAGGGGAGGAAAGAGGGCTTGTGAGAAGAAGAAGATGACACGACTTATATTTAAAACCCCATTACAGTTAATTGGTTTTTGTCTATTACTTGGTTATAAATAAATAATCTTTATTTTTATACATCCATATTTTACAGAAAATAGTTTCCTCACTTTTATTCATAAATTTTTGTATTTAAAGTTATACTAAAAATAAAATTATTTTTCAATCTTACAAAATACAATTCTCTTTGAGGTGAGAACTTCGGTATTTTTATCGTTTCGGGTTCGGAATTTTGGGTCGGTGGGTAATCCATTAATCTATGTATACTCTTGTGTGGATACATTCGTCTTTGTTTGATTATGTTGAATGGCACTTTATATACATTTTTGTTCGTTCATTTTCAATTGAAAGGAAGAACAAAATAAAAGAAGCTTTAATATTCGATAATCTCATTTATCAATCCCGTTTGATGTACAAAATAATAACATCTCACTAGGGATCGTAATCTCCCCTGGGATGTACCTATTTTTGGGTCTCCATCAGTTCTATAATACCTTACAGAGATAAGCTGTAGTACAACAAACTATGGCGTCATGTTTCAAAGTATATCAAAAACATAATATTATATTCCATTCTTAGAATTATGTGCAAAAAGTTCACGGGTAGTCGCAAGAACAGACAGATAGATATTATACATAGCAATTTCACCAATATCCTGAAAAATCAATTTAATAATTTTAATGTTACACTCTTATAATTATTTATTCGATAAGATACTAGATTATTCACCCTACGATAAAATGTCAATTTTAAAGTTGACTCGATTTACTGTTTTTATACGAATGGATATGGCTAGCTAGAATATGGCATTTGGCTAGCTTAAATAATCACTTTATAGACTTGTGTAACGTTCACCATTGCGCCATGTCATCATTTCATCTGATACCTTAATACTGAAATGTTTAACTGCAAAGTAATATTTTTTCTTGTTAGGGAAAATGATTATGTTAAATAGTTTCATATATACAACATCACACTAGTGTATAAAGTGAACACTTAAGCCTGGTAAATGCGTGCCTCTCATCTTTCCTATAAAAAAATTAAAGAAGTTTCATCTCTTGTTGAGATACCTATAATAAGCATTTTCTAAAAGAAACGTTTGTTTTAATATTAAGTAAGAAAAATGATCTGATAAATAAAATTGATTTGTAATCAGTAGCCACTTAGTTTAATTAAATATCGAGGATAAGTATTAAATCCTTTATTAAGGAAAGGAGCTTCGGGATACTAAGTTCTTATTGGTTTTAAAAAAATAGGGTAGCTGAGGCGCGGATTTAGGGGTAAATAATTTAAGGCATTTATAAAGAAATTGCAAGTTTCGTGGCCTATCGGAGTATAATCGTTTTCTTTAAACTCCGATTTGTGGGCCCAGGAAATTTTCCAATTTGTGCCAAACGAATAAACTCGTAGACAAGCTGGGGGGTTTTGCCGTGATGATGTAATAATGGATAAATAACATTTTGAGTGTGTCCAAATAGTTGTTCCCAAAAATAGATTGTCTCCAATTAAAGGAGTTATCAATTAAATGACTCCTATACTTGGAGATAATCCAGATTTGCGAACAAGTATTTGGATACACTAAAATGTTGTCAATAAATTATATGTTCAAATTATAAGCTAAAATAATAAAATAAAAATAAAATTTTCTGGCGTTTCTCATGTATGTGATTATAATCCAGGATTCGGACCTCACATACAAATATAAGAGCTTCTGCTCAGTAAAAAAGCATCTTCGTCTCACCAATAGATGTCACCAGTGAAAATTCTAGTGATTCTTGTACAATGTTTCAAAATTAAATCATATATAGGTATATAGAACTTCCAAGAATTTGAGTAGTGTGGTTGGTAATCATGGGTAGAATTGGTGAATGTCACACGTGTTTAAAGTGATCACTAAACCCGGCCTATGACGGTCGTAAGCCCCGTAGTTGCCCAGACTTTCATATCTATTTTCATCTACATATGTTGAGATGTCAAAAATAATATGATAATAACGGAAACCTCAATGTTTAATATTTATACACACATAAGACCTCACTTACGTTCCAAAATATCGCGACGCAAATTGAAACAGCGCATAATGAATTGCTATTTTCCATTGGAAATTATATATACATCAAATATACGTAAGCGTATTTTTTATATTTTGTATTTTTACCAAACCAGATTTTTCCACTCATGATGATTATGGTCTTAAAAGTTTAAATATAAGTAAAGAAACAGGGTTATAGCCTTTAACTATTGAAATTATAATTTATTTACCTTAATTTATAATCAACTTTCCACTGCAACTATGTTTTTACAATGATTGACAAAAATCTTTGCACTTCCATTACGAATCAGATAACAATGAAAACTGAATTTAGGGATTCCTCAAAATCCAAACAAAATTTAAATTTACGAAAGGAGAAATTACCTTTTAGAAAATTTTAAAATGATTCTCTGAATAATAATAAAAACAACGACGTAAAGCGAGGTCTAAGTGTTTTTGTATATATGTATTGTTATTGAAAAGTTGTTACTGCGTACTGGGGATTATAAATTCTAACTGGTTGATCGATTGAGTATCACAGAAGCTTAGAGCTTTATAATCCCCTTTACCTAAACAGAACACGTTCAAAGCATTGATTTAGTCGAGTTAGGTTTCAGTGTCATCAATGAATCGATGCCTTTTCGATGTCTAAATGCTATATTCAGATGACTTGTCTTAAATAAATTTTTGGATTTTACAAATATGGTACATACACCCATATAAAATACCTAAGAACATATTTTATTACATATTTCCGACCATCACAATTGTGACAGTCGATAAGGCAGATCGCGCAAATCTACCACCAGACGTCGCATGCGTTGCACTGGGAAAAACAAGAGACGTCAGATGAAAAAATCGGTGTTTGGTGAAGGTGTCATGTTATATGTGAATTAAAAAAGATTGTTTTAAAATAAACTTTTACTGTCGTTTCTTTAATTACAAAGCAACACATTGTTTATTTTATTATTTCATACCCACTTACAAAGAAAAATATTTCCACGTTATAGAACAAACAACAACAAAAAACACATTGTTTTTTTTAAACTTTATTTCATACCCGCTTAATTGGAAGAAAAATATTATAACGTTGAATATATATATTTTATAAAATAAAATAACAGCTGTATAGTTTTTTCACATATATTTTATCTGACCAGTAACTAGGTTTCGTCGTTACTGACATTATCAGACAGGTTTGTACTAGTCTGAATTGGAAAAACTGAATGTGTAAAAAAAACGTATAAATTTTATTTTACTATAAAAATGCAGTTCTACCAAGAAATGTTTATCACAAAAAAAATTGTTTTTTTTTTATCGAAATCACCTTACTCGAATTTGCGCTATGCAAACGCATAAGGGCTCAGAAATCATGGTCTGAAAAATTATAATTGCCGAAGAGATTATTTTCAAAAATAAATATGTAATTTTTTGATTAACTTAGTAACCAACCATCATGCCACATCCCTGCAAGGGTTCGTTTAAAATGTTAACGTTAATTTTTTGTTTGCAAAAAGTCCTAAATCTCTTTAAGTTTTTCACCCATTGCTTTGAAATCTTAAAGCAACGTTGCATTAGAATAAAAAAAAACGTATGATAAAAAAAACTGATTATTTGACCGCAACGACTGTTGAAAGTAACAAAAACAATCGCAATAAAAAATGAAAACAATGTTCATGGCGGACATCGTACTTCTTGGCAGCTGTTGCTACGTATAATTGTCATTTTTATCGATTTTACTGTCGTTTCATAAATTTTTTAATATTTTCATTGCTTCTCGAGCATTGTTAAATTAAACATATTTAAAATGTGTGCTTTATATTTTTCAATATTTTCCATACGACCAGACTGAGCCACAAGACTTGAAGGAATTATGTTTATGGTTTCAAGAAAAAAATAGGATGCGCTTATGGTGGTGGTGACGTAATGGAATGTGTAGCGTAACGTGGCTCTCTGAATTTCACTGACAGCTTCCACATAGGTGTAAGGACGACATACGGGAGGGGGGGTCTAAGCGAAACCGTAGAGCGGTTCTAATACCAAATGCCAAAAAAGGGGGTGAACCTACCCAGAACCACAGTCTGCTAGTATGGAGAGCAGGAATCCTAATAAAATGTATACACAAATCTATTGAGAAGGATTATTGAAGTGTACATTTTTACCTAGCATTGTCTAGTTTAAGTAATTAGTTTCAGTTCTCTTAATAATTTACACTATAGATATCATTTTAAATATTTATTGATTTGTGTAAATAATAAGTAAAGTGGGTGTGTAATAATAAAATAAACAATGTGTTCCTTTGTTATTAAAGTTGATAATTAAAGTTTATTCTTAATTAATCTTTATAATATTTTTCTATCTATCTATCTGATTCTGACAGTTCAGAATATTATATTTTTTCTATCTGATGTCTTTTGTTTTATTCAGTACGACGCATGCAACATCTGGTGATAGAACTGTTTTATGTAGGTACTATTTGTAAGTACTTAATAAAATGTATAGGTAGGTACCTAGGTATTTTATTTTTTATATATATCTCTATTTTTTTTCTTAATAAACAGTTTAACAAAGTAGTCTGGTAATAAATCGGTTTATACGTAAATCGGTAACGTAATTACTGCACTAATTAATTATACCAACAATATGTCTCAGTTTCACGTATGATAATCCCTCACAACCATACAATAGGGGGAAATTCTTCTTAGCTCTAATTTTACAATTGGAGAGGTAAGAGGGCTTTCCCAAGCGTACTGTCAAAATATATGATCAAACTTTTCTCAGTTTCCTGATATCTGTAGTTTATAAATAAATAGATCGGAAGAAACTGGATTTTTTGTTGTGAAAATTTGAAGGTGGCACTTTGATTATCGATAATTGGACGATAATTGAGAGTAAAATTTCAAGGCCTCATCACGTTTGAAAGGCACATTTTGTTACATGAGAGAGAAGAAAGATAAAATGAAGAAAGAGATCTTAACTCTCTAAATGAAATTTATCGTGAAAATTCGGAACTGCAAAAGATGCATTTTTTCTCTTTATCTCGAATATATCGAATTATGCTCTCTTTTCCCCTCTGTCTTTCACTTTAAATCTCTTTTTTTCTTAAAATTCAATTTCATAACCTTTACGGTGCTCTAAGCTAATTTTTATCATAATTTTTATATTTCATTCTGATATATTTTCTCCAAAGAAGGATTCCACATTTTTTACAAGTATGTATTTATCTCAGACGAATATGTGGAAAACCATTGTATGGTAGAATTAAAAACCAGGATAAAAGAAAGGAATATAAGGCTGAACAAGAAATCATTAAAATATTAAGAAGAGTTCATTAAGGTGGTATGGACATGTGGAGCTAGTGGATAACGAGAGAACGACTTAGAAAATAACTTTGTGGTATGATAATATAACACCCTGTTTATCATTCATCGTTCATTTTGTGTAATACCACTGTAAAAGCCAATACTGGTAGTCATGAAGTAGTGTTCTTCAAAGTGGTATTACACAAAGTGAATGATAAATGATAAGGAGAGTGTTAGATCAATCAGAACCTAAAATCTAGTGGTGTCAATAGACTGCGTGATTGGAGGGCATGTATGACTAGTTGTATGGATGTGAAGGAAGCGAGGAGTGCGTGTCAGGGCAGAATAGTGTGGCGCGTCATCCTCTCTGCCTACCACTGCGGGCCGTGATGGTAATAGTAGTAGTAGTAAGTATTTGACTTGCCGACTTATTTACCTAAATAACATTTGTACTTGTTGCGATTATTGATAGTGTAGGAACTTTTAATGTATACGTGTTCCACTTTTGCGATATTAAGCTTTCCAAATGAAGCTATTGGTACGCAAAGGAAAGTTTTCGGTTTCGGTGCTTTCAAGTATCAGTTCTACATGTTAGGCAATGTTTGCGTACGTGCTTGTACTGAGAGAAAGTAAGTGTTACCAAATGATCGGTTTAACTCAATTTAAAAACGACAATTGCACGTTTATTTATTTGATTTTTTTTGCGTTAAGTAATATGTAATACAATGTAATTTTGGATAAATGTGGGTAGTTATTTACAAAATTTTTAGAGTGTCTAAATGACTTGTCCACAAATCTGGATCATCTCCAATTAGGAGATATCTTTTATATTATGTTTTAATTTACAACATTTTGAGTGTGTCCAAATACTTGTTCACAAAATCTGGATTATCTCCAATTACAGGAGTTATTTTCATATTATTTTTGACATCTCATCAAAGATGAAGAAGAATATGGAAGTCTGGGCATTTACGGGGCTGACGACCGTCATAGGCTGGTTTAAGTGATCACTTTACATACGTGTAACATTCACCAATTCTACCCACAATTGACAACCACACTATTCAAATTCTTGGAAGTTCTATATATATGAACCAATTTAGAAACCTTGTTCTTGATCACTAAAACTTCACTAGAGACATCTATTGGTCAGATGTAAAGAAGCTTTTTTATCAAGCAGATACTCTTATATTAGTATGTGAGGTCCGAATCCTGGATTTGACCAGACAATTTATTTACAACATTTTGAGTGTGTTCACAAAATGTACTTGTTCACAAAATCTGGATTATCTCCAATTAAAGGAGTTATTTTCTAGTGATATAGTATATATATATATATATATATATATATATATATATATATATATATATATATATATATATAATATATATATATATATATATATATAAATATATATATATATATATATATATATTTATATATATATAAATATATTTATATATATATATATATATATATATATATATATATGTATATATATATATATATATATGTATATATATATATATAAATATATATATATATATATATATACATATATATATATATATATATATATATATATATATATATACATATATATATATATATATATATATATATATATATATATATATATATATACATATATATATATATATACATATATATATATATATATATACATATATATATATATATATATATATATATATATATAATATATATATATATATATATATATATATATATATATATATATATATATATATTATATATATATATATATATATATATATATATATATATATATATATTATATATATATATATATTTATATATATATATATATATATATATATATTATATATATATATATATATATATATATATATATATATATATATATATATATATATATATATATATATATATATATTTATATAAATATATATATATATATATATATATATATATATATATATATATATATATATATATATATATATATATATATATATATATATATATATATATTATATATATATTTATATATATATATATATATATATATATATATATATATATATATATATATATATATATATATATATATATATATATATATATATATATATATTATATATATATATATATATATATATATATATATATATATATATATATATATATATATATATATTATTTTATTTATTATTTATTTATTTATTTTTTCAATTTTTTAATCAAAACTAATATATTTTTTGCAGAGACTCACCAAGCCACCTTGCGTGTCTTGTCGGTGGAGTTCTTTTTTCCATACGTATTTTTATTGTTTTTATCTATTGGAAGCTAATATACACACAATTTTTTTAAATACTATTTTACTTAACTTACATAGAATTAACTTAAAATAATTATTTTTCTAAGTTGACGATGATGAAGGTTTTTAAACAAATAAACGAATTAAATTTCTAATCCCTTTATTCTTATATAAATCAGCTTACGGATAAAACAAGGGAATTCTTAAATTTTAAAATGTCACTCGAATCGGAAGGCACCTCGGTATAAATCGGTCCAACTAAACTTTTTTCCACTCTCTCGACGAAAGGCAAACGTATCTTTTTGGTTAATGCTCTGTCAAAGGAGTTCGTGTTGACGGTATCTGTGAGGCCGAAGAAAGGGTACAAAGGGGTGGATTTCTGGAGAAGAGGCACTAATCACGAGCAGTTGCCTCTCGTCAGGGTGATGATTAATTATAACCGGTGATATTTGTCCTCCACATTTGTCCTCCACCCTCCCTAGTCTGTAGATCAAGGGTGGCCAACCCGCGACCCGCGGTCATATACGACAAATATTTTTTTTCAAATATCGGGTCCTTCAAAATGTATAATCAATCATATTTAAGTTATTAAAACCCGCTAAGATTCTGTAACTACATGAAATTCAACTCAAATCTCGCACTGAGTGGCTTTGATAAATTCGATTTATTTCATGTAAAATTGGTTGTATTGATCGATTTATGTGTCCTAATTTGAAATTTTGATTGTTAAAATTGATGACAATGTTTATATAAAGTTTTTTTGTTGGTTCGTTGTGGTTCATTGTTGGGTTATTCTTCTCACATCTTGTCGAAGTAATGTTTCTTTTTCATAATTGCCATGATTGTTTTTTCTGATTACCCCTGCATAAAAATTATTTATAATAATTACAAAAAAATCGATAAGTATGAAATTCATTATTTAAAAAATATATATAACTGTCTGTATGCGGTCCTTAGGATAATTTTGGGTCACGATACGACCCAGGGTGCAATTTGGGTTGGCCAGGCCTGATGTAGACGCTAATCGCACCGCCATCTCGGGCCCCTGGCTGCATTATTTACATTTATATTTATAGGGGCGGTATCGGAGAAATGGGGAAAGAATGACATGACAGGAAACGGGACGCCCATGATGGCTGAAATACGTTGGCGGTGCTGCTTGTTTTATCCGAATTCAGATTTGTGTTTTTTTTTCTATTAATGCTGCTTTCAATTTATCACAGGCAAATGTTTTTTGTCATTCCATCCGAATTTTGAAAAACGTTTATCATGAAAAATCTTTTTTTATGGTTTGAAAATAAGAGGAATAATTTCCACACACTCGCCATACGCATCTAAATTCTGGCTATCAATGCGCCTCAAATGTAGATTTCTTTAAATTTAAGAAGTAATTCAAAAGTTCCTGTAAATGATTTGGAATTCGACATTTTTATAAATTTATTATACTCGTATAAAATCGCTTTTGTTTTAAGATTCTGTCTTAGATAATTTTCTAACCATACAAAAATTCAATTTTACATCTTACAATTTTAACTATAACTTACTGGTGGCGCCAACTTGTAAAACGGTGGAAACTAATTTATACATCTCACATGCGTATATTATTTGTTTTTTTTAGAGTCATAGTGTGGATGCAATCCATCTCGTTGTATTATTAACTATCTACAATTCTTCCTCAACAAAAGTCATGCAATAAATATTTCTTCACTGCTACTAATATAACCAAGCTGGAGAAGTGCTTTCATCTCTTTCCTTCCACATCAAACGTCAGCATTTCTCACCCTCTCCTCGAACTGAGCTCCCGTAGCCTTTTACGATATTTTTTCTCTATTTTGCCACGTCTTGTTAGCAATTGAATCGTTCATTTTGAAAAGGGTGCGACTCGACACATTTTTATGTATGAACTGGTTGGTTATGAGCCGTGCAAGTACAAAAATTGTGTTACTGCCCGTATAAAATTTCAGACTGCAAAATCAACATCCGATATTTAAACGAAAGCGTTGAAATAAACAGAAATGTGATTTCTTCAACGATATTTTAGTAAGTTATCGTTACACTAAGATGGGTCATTTTTATAAAACTTTGAAACGTTACTTTTACTTTTGTTGTAAAAATAAGTTTTAAAAAATGATTTAAAATAATTTTTAATTTTTTAAAAAAAAAAAGTAGAGAGATTAAATATTTTTTGGATTATACTTATATTGCTTTATATACTATATGAATTTTATTGACAGATTAAGTGATAACATTAAATTTTAAGAATATCAATAAAATCTTACATTGGTATAAAATATTTTGCTTGCATACAGTAACTCACATATCGCTCACTCCTTTCAACAACGTAATAAGTTTATCATAAAACTTGATTTTTAAATATTAATATTTTAAATAGTTTTTAAAGTTTAAAAATATAATAAAATTCATTAAAAATAAATATCAAGCCACTTATTTAATTTTTAACTGTGCAACAGATCTTTCAAGCTATCACCTGAATGTTTTTTCTCAATTTGAAATATATTTAGTAATTTAAATAAAATAAAAATAAACAATACATTTTCTTCAACTGTGCAAAAACAGCACTTTCTGCCCCGTAGCGGGTAAATATTAAGTAAAAAATATGCCGCTTTTGCTGGGATATAGTACATTTTCTGGGCATTCCGAAAACACGAACAACTGAAAATTGAAGATTTTTGATACATGACGTTGTTGAAAGGAGTGAGCGATATATAGTATGTAGAATGCCGACGATTCCCTGATATTGTGTATTTGTGTATTTATTTAGGACGACCATTTCATAATTTAGCAACTCTTCAAGCGATTTTTTCTTCTTAAAAATGCTGTTAAATGTAGCTAGCTTATTTTAACTGCACGCCTGTATAGTTACTTAATATTAATAATAAGTTACATTTGACATTGAATTATAAATAAATGTATTTTTCATGCATTTGCAGTATAAAAAGTGGTAAAAAAAATTGTATTCGCCTGCACACTGTAGCAGTTAGCGTATTCGGCTACCATACTGGAAGTTCCGGGTTTGATTCACCAGAGAGCTTAAACATGTCCAAAAGTTTTCCACTTTAATACTTATTAAACATTATCTTGGACTGATTTCTGATCCACCGGACTGATCACCTTGACTTCGTGAAGTTAATAATTAACTTAACATTACTTCAAGTTGATGATCATAAAAGTTAAATTACTGTAATTTGATGAACGTAAAATTGGAAAAATTAAAAACGCAATTAATAATATGGAAGTATGTTATCTTGGACTAACACGATGGACTGATCAACTTGCCTTCATTTTCTTATTTTTCTAATCTTCATCCACACCCGATGGTGCATAGGGCACTGTATCATATAAATAGTGCAATCTTAATTATTAAAACATGAAGGAAAGGTGATCTGCTCTCCGTTTCAGGGACCAGTCCAGGGTACCTTCATATGATAAACAATTAACTTAAAATTACATCGATATCATGATCATAAAAACGGAAAAATAAAATTCAATTAATTATTTTGTAGTATGATAAAACCTATCATAATTGGTGTGCAAAATAGTGCTAACAAATTTTAAAGTTTATGGAAAATATTTAACACCATAACAAGTTTCAGTATGATTAAATTTATGATAACATATTTAAATCTCGTGATTGGTTCAACCCGTATAGGGACCTTTTTGATTACTTTTACCTCCTGTCTGCTAAAATACATTGATGTTTATTTTAAAGTGCAAATTTATTTCATCGTGCAATCACTGAAGGTTTACGCGTATAAAAAATTCGCGCGACGCAATTTGACAATAGACACTGTTTTTAGAGATCGCAGTCACCAATATTTTCGATCATGTCGGGTCAGAGCCTGGTCCAATTAAAAATAAATTAAGTGAATGCTCAAACAGATTTCAAATTGAGGATATTCTGATATATCGCAGTCGTACAGGAGAAAATTACCAACTAACAAAACGTAAAATGTTCAGGAGGGCTATTTAAGTCACTTTTGCTTAGCAAGAAAATAAACATCAATGCAGTTAGTCGTTTTTAACAAGTCAACGTATTATATTTCCAAGTTTAAAATCGCTTTGAGATTTTTTCAGGGCAATATTAAGGTAGTAAGATATCAAACATTTACTAATCACGTGTTTGTAAAAAATGCACTTGCACTATATATATTATATATATATAAATATATATATATATATATATATATATATATATATATATACATATATATATATATATATATATATATATATATATATATATATATATATATATATATATATATATATATATATATATATTTATATATATACATATATATTTATATATATATACATTTATATATATATATATATATATATATATTATATATATATATATATATATATATATATATATATATATATATATATATATATATATATATATATATATATATATATATATATATATACATATATGTATATAATAAATTAACTACTACAAAGTTTTATCCACATACATTTTTTTGATCAGTGACCAGGTTTCGTCGTTACCGACATCATTATCAGACAGGTGGAAGGCTGGTGTATGTTATGTACGCAACAAGCTCAAGGGTTGAAAAACATGATGTTATATAAATCTTCAAAAAATCAATTTAAATTAAGTGATATTTTGTTTATTAAAAGCATTGTTAACTTTGTGGTATGCAAATAAAATATTCTCCTTATTATTCACCTAATCGAATAAAAAATCTTGAAATAAATAATTCACTAGTGGAAATTTTTCTGCAAATTGTGAACCTAGATTTGGACATACTGTAAATATTTTGAGCGAAAAAAAATAAATGAGGAGTTTGAAAATGTGGAAAAGAAAAATATTACACTCTCCTTATCATTCATCGCTCACTTTTTCAATACCACTTTTTAAGAAAAATATTTGTATGATTTTTTAAAATAAAATTTAAGATCGGTGTGCACATATCTTAAGAATACCAATATCTCACAATCGGCTCAGAGGTTAGTGTCAAGATATTAATTTTATCACATCCATCGTAAAATACGATCATAAATTTGCTTTTACTATATTCATACCTTTACATGGGATATTTTGTTGTTATTAATATTGGAATTTCATAAAATATTCTATAGATTTTATAACCCAATAACAGAAAATGGTAATGTTTGACTTAGATCCATTAAAAGCTTTGATAAATACATTATTAAAGCCTTAAAAATATTATGGTTATAACCCAACTTCAGAACGCAATGGTTCATAATATTGAGATAACTTATAAGGCGAGATATTTAACATGGCCATAATAAACTTGTCTCGATTTCTGGCATGGATTCTTTACTCGCAAAATTGATTGATTTACAGTAATATAATTTCACCAGTCACATAATTATATTTAGAAACTGATTAAAAAAATTCTCTTATGAATACTAGTTTTATAAATGTACTGAGGATTTAATTGTTTTATCTATTTTAATCCTAAAAAAGACATTTCAAGAAATATTATCAAACGGGAAATTTACAGTATTCCGCGTATTTTAAATCTTTGTTTGGCTAGATTAATATCCTCAGGATCAACGTCAATTTTTGATGTTACTATGGAAACAAACTTTTTATGAGAGAAAATATAGGAAGGCAGGGCTTATGACTTGTCAATGGCTGGCTTAAGCTATCATTTTATTCACATGAGGAATTTTTACCATTATTAACATTATTCATTAGGGTTTAAACAAGTGTTTATGGATGGCATAAAAATATAATTAAATACAAAACTGTGTAAAAATTAAAATAAAATATATTCTGCAAATCCATTAAATAATGATAATATGCAAGATAAAACTAAAAATTGTGATTGATCAAATGCAAAACCACAAAAGTACAAAAAAGCTTTTAAAATTGTTGAAGGATCAAAATTGGAATTTTTATACAGATCTTAATGCTTTAACCCTATGTGGTTCTTAAAAACAGTAACCATTTCTATTTGTTAAGATATTTGGATTACCTTAACGTTTTCACTAAGACTTCCCATTAAAGTAAGCGATTTAGTTTTTGCTGTTCCGTTCAATAAAAAGAGATTAGGGTAAATGCAAAAATTACAGAATCATATCTTCTTTTCCGATCGCTATTGAGATTTTATCACGACCCTTACCGAACAAAGTAAACTGATTATGTGAACCAACTTTAAAACCTCCTTAGAAAACCACTTAAATCAGCCAACCGAATCATTGAAGGTCTACATACATATTGATGTCAAAATGCCTTTATATAGGGAAAAAAAAGGAATTTTATAACTTTATTGGCAAATAAAGAAACCACTTTTTGGCAAATGGAAAGAAAGTATTAAAATTTCATACTTTACATATTTAATAGGATAGATTCCTTACGATTTCAAATTTACCTTTGTTAATGTATGACATTTATATCTGTAAACTTTATGATTCATTAATACCAACAAACTATGTAAACATGTTATGATGGTAATTAAAATCATTCGTTTGAAGAAAAAAAAAACAATAATGCTGTAAGGCAAGATAAGGATAACGTAGCTTTGTCATCATTTTCGCTGTCCTGTCTTGGAGATGTATGTAACTGGACTGGGATTCTAAGAGTCCAGCATGTGTTCAGGATGTTACAGGATAGAGATGTAATAGTGACAGGACATTCAGGAACCAAACAGGGCACTTTTGAAAAAGTTTAATAAAATTGGACCAAAGATGGAAGTATGGAAAAATGAACCAGAAATCCTAGTTTTAATTTCGAAATACAGCTCTTTTTAATAAAAAAAGGGAATCAAATAGTCTCACCAAAATCTTCACTTTAAACGACGTGTTTTGAAAAGTCACTTATCTTTTAATATTTAAAAATATTAATATTATTTCGGATAATGGATTATTTATCCTATGGATAAGATGTCAATTTTGAAGGTGTCTTTACTTGATATGAAATTATCATTCTTCCTTTTTTATAAAAGAAGTTGGAAGTCTGAACATTCCAGGGCTTACGACCTGGCATTTGGTTTGGTTGACCGCTTCAGCCAGCTAAATGCCAGGTTAACACCAAAGGAATATTTTTTAAATGTTTATTTTATATACAATCATATTTTTTTAAATAAACCTCGACAATTTTGACATAATGTTTAACTCAAAAAAGGTACTAAATTTCTCATAGGATTTGGTATTTTTTAAATAATTGAATGATTTTTTAAAAACTATCAAATTTAAAAATATGTTAACGTCAAGCGCTTTCCTGCAGAGGAAGATAGAGAGATTAGAAAGCCACATCAATCTCTCCTTGCGGAAACTTGTCACCTCTTCCACATTCAAGCTCTCCTCATATATACCCGCCGATCATTCCGACTCCTGATCTGATCAAGCCTTAGTATTTTATGCCACCCTGGGACTCTCAGACTTCCATCTTCTTTCATTAAAAAAGGTGAGTGATACATGTTTCATATCAAATTAAGACACCTTTAAAATATTAATAATTAATTGAATTCTCCACCACACACTATTTGTTTTCAATTAATTTTATAAAACGGCATGCTCTTTAATTTTTTATATAGCCTTAAAAATAATGATAAAGAATATGCAACACATTTTTATGAGCCTCAGAGGCAATTTAAAAAAAAATCGTGCTACATACAAAGAGCGTCATAAAAGTAGTCCGTTAAAAAAAAGAAAAATTCTAACGGGAAAGATTATTTAATTATTGACATCAAACGAGGAATACGAGGCGAAGTAAAATGGTTTTCGGGAACCGTTTTAAGGTTCTGTATGAATGATGAAACAATAAAAAATTAAATCGTCACAATCACTCATGATGAAGTATGAGTATTTGATGAGCAAGGAAATGAGTTTGAAACAAAATTATTTTTTTAATATACATATATATATGCACACATACATATATATATAAATATACAAATGTATATATATATATATATATATATATATATATATATATATATATATATATATATATATATAAATATATATGTATATATATATATATATATATATATATATATATATATATATATATATATATATATATATTTATATATATATATATATATATATATATATATATATATATATATATATAAAAAAAAAACCCTTATCCGCACCCCAATGGTGCATAGGGCACTGTGTCTTATAAACGCAGTGTTATCATGATCGTTATACTTATGAAGGAAAGGTGATCAGCCCTCCGCTTCAGGTACCAGTCCATGGTAATATTGAATAAATATTACAGTGAAAAAATCACTTATTTTTATTTTACCCCCCTTGGGAATCGAACCCAGGACCTCCAGAACGGTAGCCGAGCGTGCTGACCAAAAAAATATATATCTATATATTTTTATGTTGGCAATTTGAGATTGTTTAAAAATATGTATTCCTTGTTTGAAATAAAGCAATTTGTTGCATTAATATGAATAACAAATGGAGTGGATTAGAAATTCAATATTAATTGAAAATTAAATTTGCGCGAAAGATTTAATATGAGAGACCCACAGAGAGAGAAAGAGAAAGAGAGAGATACACGTCGCTTTCTTTTGCTCCACTGCCGTGGTATTGAAATGGATATTATATCTTTTTTCTCTCTCATGTAACGAAAGGTGCCTGATAAACGTGAGGCGTTCTTGAAATTCTATTCTCGTCCAATCATTTGGATTACCTTAACGTTTTCATATATAAAATAATTTAATATTAAAATATATTTGTATGAGATTGAAATCAATAACAAGACGAACTTTTTGAATTTCGGAAATGATTTACAGAATTTTTAAAATTAAGGTTCTCCTTAAATGCGGAGGGCAAAGTTGTGACTATCAAAAGGAAAACTTCTACTTAACCTTTCACAGCTTCTATTCCACCTTAGGGATTTTGTTAAAGATGATATATAATCTACACAAGTTTGTGAGCTTCGAAGTGTTATGATGGATCTCCGCAAAATTATTATTTGAGGATAGAAAAAGTATAATGCTGTATAAAATATCAGCTGTAAAAATAAAAAATAAACACAGATGTATTATACGGCTTCCGAATTCTCTTTGCAAAATTCCACTGGAATAAACAGTCACGTGAATCTTTCTAGTAAAATGAAACCTAAAGCTATCGAGGAAAATCCCAATTGAACAAATACTTTGATAAACCTCTTTTGGACCTTTCTTTTACAAAATCGTTGTTCTTCTCTGAAATTATGTGGACGACCAAATTAGGTCGTTTCGAATGAAAGGAAATTCAAATATTTTTTGTACAAATTGACTGTGATGTATAAAAAAATACGGGACCTCTGTGCCGAATCGTAAAAAAATGCAACTAAGGTGAGTGTCGACGTTAGAAGTTAAATATTCTTGAATTACGAAATATATAAATAAAACTTGTATGTGTTTGTACAAATATAATATGTTATTTATTTTATGTCTGTAGATTCTCGCTAAACAAAATAAATAAACATAATGTTCAAATATTTAATGATAACATTTATAATTATTCTACAAATATTCTTGGGCAAAATCTATTAATAAGACGTTAATTTGTTTGAACTGATAAAATGTTAAATAAATTCATGTTATTTTTTGACATCTCAGCATATGGTAGACGAAGAAGAATATGGATTTTTGGACATTTATGGCCAGACTTATGAACAAGTATTTGGACACAATCAAAATGTTGTATATATGTAAATAAAATATTACTTCACGAAATATGTGTATAAAAATAAAACGTGGGTGTTCAGTTTAAAATAAAATATCAAACATTTATATTATAACTATAGTATATTGCGTTGCCAAGTATGTATTTACGCATAAAGAATATATATCTCATACTAATTAATCGAATTCTTGGGTTACAAAATACATAAATAAACTAAGGTTAATATATGAATAAATCGTATATATGTATATATGTATATATAAATATACCTATATACATATATATATAAACACACATATATATATATATATATATATATATATATATATATATATATATATATATATATATATATATATATATATATATATATATATATATATATATATATATAGATATATAGAAACTAAACAAAAAAACTAAACAAACTAACCATCACGCCGCTTCCCCGTAGGAGTAGGCAGAGAGAATAGAGCACCACTATGTATTTGCAAACATTCTTCGCCTCTTCTACATTCATACATCTCCTCATACATACCCGACGATTATTACGACTCCTGACATACCTGATTGTGCCAAGTTTTTCTCGGTCTTTGACATTCATATTACTTCCGTTATCTTGTATCGAAAAGAGTATTAACGTTACGTGGGAGTGCATTTACAAACGTAATAAAACATTTTATTTTTATTTTTGTATATTCTTGCGATACGTTTATAACGTTACTTGGGCCTGCATTTAATTCACTGAAACGAGCGCCAGAGTGAATTACGTTTTGTACCTTAGCGGGAAGAAAAAGTGTCGGAGTGAATTTTTTCCTTTACCCGAACGACACATCATTATTGGGAAAGGGATTATTCATTATTTGGTCCCCTGACGAAAGCGAGTAGGAGGATGCGCAGTATATATAAAAAGGTAAATGTCTGCACATATTTTTATTCACACTTTATGTACATTTTACAACATGAAGTATCAATTTATTTTCTTTGGGATTCAGAGCTTGTGAAATTGACAGGAAGTTATAAGAACCGATTGAATAAACAGATTTAAATAAATTTCATTTATATGAAGAAATTTAATAAGAATATATGAAGGTGTCGTATGGGATTGACAATTTAAAAAAAATACAATATTGTCATCTTGATATGATATGATGAAGAATATAGGGGTTTTCTCAGGGTTGACGACCCGTCACAGATTGGTTAATTGATCACTTAACTCACTGTGTAATATTCACCTTACACATGTAACATTCACACAATGAACTCGTAGATAACAATTTATAATGGATGTTCTAATGGTGAAATAAAGAAATAATGCAAGCATGAGATAAACATTATCGATAAAATTTAAAAAAAGTGTAGTGAGATGGTTTCGACACTACAAATAAATGGATTAAGAAAGAATGGTGATACAAATTTATGAGGCGATGTTGTTGCAAATAGGAGCAGAGGAGGTCTGAGAAAATCTTTGCATGATCAAGTAACTCAAATACTTGGGTGTGGTCAGGTCAGCAGTCAGGAGGTATGTAAGAGGCGAAAAATGATTAAAAGACAGATGGTGTGGCGTTCTATTATGTCTGTCTACCCCTGCGGGGAAGCGGAATGGTCGTAAGTTAGATTTATTAAAAGTTTTATTGTTTATAATTTCAAAGAAGCATTAAAACTAATTTATGGGTATAATGTAATATGTACTAAAAAATAATTAGGACTCCGGTTATTTCCATTTTTTATTATTATTTCTTTATGTATTTTGTAAACTCTTGATTGATATTTCTTTTAAAACTACTTAAAGAGGTAAAAAGATAAGCAAATACTATTTTTTTAATGAAATCCTATAAATAATTTGTTTAAATGATTGGTTTTCTTTGCATTGGGAGACACTGTTAATACCCTTTTTGATATAATTAATAATGAGGGTATTTATTGATTTGGCGTTTAATTTGTAGAACTCCATTTTAATTTATGTATTTATTTGTATTCTATTAACAAAAACACATAAAATATTATATTGTGACAATTGTTTCGCCTTGTTAGGGCATTATCAAACGAATGTGATAATGCCCTAACAAGGCGACATTCGTTTGATAATGCCCTTACAAGGCGTAACAATTGTCGCAATATAATTTTTTATGTGTTTTTGTTAATAAAATACAACTTAGTAGACTCAAAAAATCTGTGTTTGATTTAAAATTAATACATAAATACTGAGGGTATTTTAGATTACAGTACTTAGACATCAAGCCAGTAAAATGTAATTATCTTTTGTACTTAAAATATATATTTAATGGTAAGTATGAATCCTGAAGACTTAAAAAATAGAAATGGGTAGTTTAACGAATAAAAAAAATCGAATTAAAAATCGATTGTAACGAATCAATAGTTCAAAAAATGGTCATAATGTGAGTATAATCACAAAATATTTACTAGTGCAATACTTTAATTTTTTATATAATTAAGGAATGACTTAAATGTTTTTTGTTGCGTGTAATTTTTCTGCAAAAAGTGACGAGAGTGTAGAAAACAAAGAATAAAAAAAGTAAAAAATATAATAATCGAAAATATTTTTTTTTTCAAAAACTCAAAAATAAAATTTTTATTAATGTTTTTATGAATAATATTTTTCGATGATATTTCTTATTGTTTTAAAAAATAATTACTTGTAACAGATACAAGCCTAATGAATCAGACATTGTTTAAAATATGTGGAAAATATCTAACAAGTAATAAAAACAAAAACAAAACTAATGTGTGCTTAAATCAACCACCAAAAATAACTTCGAAATAAAGTCGAAAAAATTCCATCAATATTCAATGCAGTCTATGTTTTTGTAAATAGGTCAAAGTTTTTTTAAATTATATTTTTCATACAACCGTGGTATTTGGATGAGAAATATTTGTAGCCAAATTCTAATATCTGCAGTATATTATGTACAAAAAAAATATTTAAAAAGTATTTTAATTAAATTAAAAACTTGAATAATCCACTGAATTGAGTTTTATTTTTATTTACGACTAGTTTCGAAAACGACAATTGTTTTCATCTTCTGGTACAAATTATGTTTTAATCAGAAGATGAAAACAATTGTCGTTTTCGAAACTAGTCGTAAATAAAAATAAAACTCAATTCAGTGGATTATTCAAGTGTTTAATTTAATTAAAATAATCATGTCATTCCACAAAGTTAATGCCGAATCAATAAACAATTAAAAAAGTATGTTTTTTATAATCCATTGTCAAATTTTGAAACATTTATTTTGAACAAAAATATTTATTAATGTGTGAATTTAAATAACTAACTGTAATATTCATAATATTTATGTGTCAATTATTTGTTATTTTTTTAAATTAAAAATACCGTTTTTTTAATGAATAACCCGTTAGGTATAAAACCAAATCAAATTAAACCACGACATCTTTTACTAACGCCAATAATATGATTAGTCAATCTTAATTATTTTATTAATCTCAAGAGGGGTAATTTACAAAATTCCACTGTAAAAAATCTAACCAAAAGTTTGATTAATATATCCAATTATTTTGACGGAGTGAATAAAAGATAAATACTGTGTGTCTGTGAAATTTATATGATTACGTTACATGTATTATTCCTCTACTGATGCATTGTATATCTTCTACAGATTACTGCGGTTACAAGATTATGTGAAGTGAAAAAAATATAAAAAAATAACTCCTAATTGAAGATAATCTAGATTTGTGAACAAGTATTTGGACACACTCAAAATATTGTAAATAAAAAATTGTTTATTTGTTGTATAATTAAAATTGGGTTCAGAAGGTATTATTTTTTAAATTATTATTTTATTTGGCAGTCATCCTGTGAAAATATGTTGCTACTAGTATCGAGTATTATTTTTATTTACAAATAACTCAATATATATTTCATATAAATTAAAATTTCATAATTTATATGCGTTTAGCTTTATCGTTGAGATAATGATAGCAGTTCTAGAAATATGATACAGGAAGAATGGTGGATTCTTGGGTGCAGAGTTGAATTCCAACCTGTATGAAGCTATTTGAGAAGTTCTATATCTATGTTGTGCGAGTACACTGGAATAAAATATGGTTCACATCCCCTATATCTTGTCCACATTCGCAATCTGTTGATGTAGCGCACTTTATCTTAAAGAGATTCACAGTCAGTGAGCAGTGACTAGATCTTAGGAGACATTACACCGAGATGGAAGATCTAGATCATGGATGGCCAACATTTTCAGTAGCCGGGCCAGATTTTGGTAATGGGAAATGAGATTTTGAGAAAAATTAATTTTATTATTCAAAACAAACAAGCCTGGTTATGCCGTTTCATGTTATACTTTTTCAAGATAGAAACAATCATTGCATATCAGGCATGTTGGCTTTGTTTTAAATTCCACGAAAAATATTTTATAGTCCCGTCCATCTGTCTTAAAAACTTCTCAGTTCTTCTGTTACTCTTCACTTCTTTAGTCCAACGTCTTTACTACTTGACGCCATTATGGGTCTTGAATTTGTCAGGATAGAGAAATACTCCCATATATGGGATATGATACAAACTACACACGATGGAATGTTTTAATAGTGTTTTTGTGTACACTACAGGAAAAAATGTGTAATTTGCTCCGCTGGCCGCGGGTTGGCCACCCTTGATCTAGATAGAGATAAGTTCCAGTTGGTTTGGGTGGAATTTCAGCTTGAGTATTGGCGTAATATGCTTTCGATGTGTTTAAATATACGTGATATAGAGATACGTTTCGGGTTGTAGTCCCGTGGTTAGTGTCGCGGGCTCTTGAGTCAGAGTTTCTCGATTTGAACCCACTCTAATAGTAGGTAGAGAAAATAGAGCGCCACACCACTCTGTCCTTGCAAACATTCTTCGCCTCTTCCACGTTGATGCATCTCTTCATACATACCCGCCGATTGTTACGACTCCTAACCTGACCACTTTCAAGTATTTGGCATACCTGATCGTGTCATTTTTTTCTCGGTCTTCCTCTGCTTCTTTGAAAATATATGATTTTATAAATATAAGATTATTATAAATATAAGATTTTTTTGTTAGAAATACATTAAAAAATAATTATTTTTCCATGCCCTTACTTTTATCACAAAACTCTTGGATCTGTTGGTGATTAAAATAAGTAAATACTCGTATGTAAGGGTTTTTTGCAATATTTGTCAATTTTCATAATACGGGCGCCCAATATGCTCACTTATCATCCTTAGGACTTAGGCTCTAGGGAAAACAGTTCTTAAAGGTCTTACCTTAATAAATTCATTTAGGAGAACGTGTTCTGTGATTATTGTGTACGTGATTCATTAATTTAGTGTTTTCTTTTGTCCTAGAAAATACGCTAGACAAAATATTAATAGCTACATATTAACTTAAATTACAAAAGAATAAACAATATATATATATATATATATATATATATATATATATATATATATATATATATATATATATATATATATATATATATATATTTATAAAAATATATATATAAATATATATTATATATATATATATATATATATATATATATATATATATATATATATATATATATATATATATATATATATATATAAATATATATATAATAATAATAATAATAAACCCTTATCCGCACCCCAATGGTGCATAGGGCACTGTGTCATATTAACGCAGTGTTATCTTGATCGTTTACACATAAAGGAAAGGTGATCAGCCCTCCGCTTCAGGTACCAGTCCACAGTGAAAAAATCCCTTATATTTATTTTACCCCCCCTGGGAATCGAACCCGGGACCTCCAGAACGGTAGTCGACCATTACACTACGGAGGCGGACATATATGTATATATGTATATATATATATATATATATATATATATATATATATATATATATATATATATATATATATATATATATATATATATATATATATATATATATATATATATACATATATATATATATATATATATATAAATATATATATATATATATATATATATATATATATATATATATATATATATATATATATATATATATATATATATATATATATATATATATATATATATATATATATATATATATATATATATAAATATTGTATATTGATATATATTAAAAATTGAATTTTACATTTAACTTAATTATTGCTTACCATCAAAATCTTTTTATTCAATTATTATAATAAGCAATAGCAAAATTACAAAAATCAAGTTTAATAATGAATATTTCTAGTAGTTCTCCTATGTTTATATCTCCCATCACATTCTCACTGTACTGCCCTTAAAAAAGTCTTCTTTTGAAGTTCATCACATCTTGGTGAAAATATTTTTCTTGCTCCTTTAGAGGAGTAATTATTGAAATATAACATTTTAAGAATAAATCAGTTGAAGAATATGTTACTTTGAATTTTGAAATTAATCCATTGAAGATATTAGCTAAATCATTGAAAAATTTTATTTTTACGTTTTTATTAAATTACTTATATATACAACTTATTATTTATAAGTACAATTATTCCTACTTTAACTAAAATCATGAAATTTTTCTGCAAGTGTAGGCAGAGAGGATTGAATGCCACACTCGTCTTTCCTGGCGTAAATGCCGAATTGTTGACACCACTGTTAAGTATAATGTAATATAATATTTGAATAGAGAATTATATCAATCTTATTTATTTTTTGACATCTCATCAAAGATGAAGAAGAATATGGAAGTCTGGGCATTTACGGGGCTGACGACCGTCATAACATTTACCAATTCTACCCATTATTGACAACTACACTACTCAAATTCTTGGAAGTTGTATAAATATGAACCAATTTAGAAACCTTGTTCTTGAATCACTAGAACTTCACTAGAGACATAGAAGTCGTCAGCCCCGTAAATGCCCAGACTTCCATATTCTTCTTCATCTTTGATGAGATGTCAAATAAAAAATTATAAATGAATTATTTTTTGCATTTTTGAATATCTACTTATGTGAGTAGGCACCTCTACTAGGTAGTAATATAGGAGAAACCAAAATATCATATGCAGCAGAATCTAGACCAAATACATCGGTAACTGCAATATACCCTTGTTATGTACCTGTTATCATGTACATATGATCATTTTGAATGAAGATTAAATAAGACATTCTTAAAGGAAATAAATCTCGTGAAACGTTTTAGAGCGAAGTAAAGTAACGTTACGTAACATATTCGTATTTTGAAAGGAACGAATTGAAAGAAACGGATACCGCCATTATCTTGGCATTCGGAAACGTAATTTGCGACCACTGATCCACTTACCGATATTTGAGGACCTCCTCGCTCCCTATTCCTCCGTTTGATCTCCGGATAATTTTTCCTGAATTCGTTTCATAAACGTCTACTGGAGAAATCATCCAATAAGCTTTTATTACGCTTCCGACAAACATTGTATTGAAACGAATTACTTTACCACCAGCGGGGATGGGTTGATTTAAAACAAGGGTGCGACGCTGAATAAATTATTGCCGGCAGTCTCGGATATACAAGAATAAACAAAATTAAATTAGGATACAATGCAAACAGGCTGAATTGCAAGTCGAGTATTCCAAGTATCGCAGTCTGATGGAGTCGCTAGCTGCTTGCTTTCTACCGTCGACTTCCTACTTAAGAGTTATTCCGTAATAAACGAGAGACCACGGTAATTGTGAATTAAATTTCAGGTTACCAGATCGCTTGACTTTGCCTTTATATTAATTATAATAACATTTTCTCCAGAGAATCGTTAAGATATTCCACGCTAAATTTCTCAGCACGTCTTATTTAAATTGTAAATTTGTTTATCTACTCTATTATGAATTCAATTTGTAAAGCCGATACTGATTTAAAGCTTAATGTACTAAACAACGCAAAACGACCTGTTTTCTCGTTTGTCAATATTATTACCATGGCTTACAGATTCGAGGGTTCAATTATTTTTCTATGGCACATTCTATAAGAGAAGAACAAAGTTAAATTTTCAATAGATTTTCTTTTAAATTTATTAGAATATTATCATTTTTAAAAATATAAGTGCATGTTTTCAATATTTTATCTTATTTTATATGACATAAAATAAATAAATATAAAAGTTAAGCGAGAGACTCGCACGTATGAAGCGAAACTTTTTATTTATTTATTAATTTATTTTTTAAACATACTAACAAGAGTTACATATATAATCTTCTATATCTAGTTCGATTGAGGAATCTCTCTTTATTTAATGAAACATTTATTTTACAAATCAATTTCCAGTATTTCGTTCTCTAATAAATAAATTATGGGTCTATGACAGCTAAAGTATAATACAAATAATTGAGACTGCAAAATTTTAGAGAACCCTTGAGAATATTGCGATGATGGCAGTGTCTCATCTGGTTGTAGACTTAGCCGGTGTTCAATTTCAACTTGATTTGTTCATCCTAAAATTTTATTTACGGTTGAGCTTTGTCCGAGTTGAAGTTGATATTGAATTACCAATCAAATCATTGGCATTTTGTCCAGTTCTTTCTCCAGCAATGCTGCACTTTCAATAGTGGCAATTGCTAACTTATAATTATTAAAACACAATAAGCTAGTTTATAGTATAATATGCAAACGTCTACTGGTTCCGTGTGCTACGTATTATATTAGTATAGTACACACGGCGCATGTACGTAGACTGTCTATGACGTATGCAACGGAGGGAGTAAAAACGTTTTTCTCCAACTTTGCATTGAACTGCTGATTAAATTCTAAAAGGAAGCTTTTCAAATTTTCATCTGATCCACATTAATTTTCACCTTAAAAGAGTCATTAAAAAATATTGCTAAGTTTGAAACTAAATTTTCATTATAAAAGACTACCCTTAATCCTGTTTTATTGAAATAATGTACAAAATTTACTTATATTCCTCTTCATTATTAAGGTTGATATTAAATTTCTGTCAAATATAAGATTCTGTCATAAAACACCCTTAATCTGCTGGAATTTTCTCAGGTACATAAGCCTATAGGTAGCCAAAAATTATTTCTTCTTAATCGCCGTAAATATGAAGCTTAAATTAAGTCCTTTTAAAATTCAGGACTACGCCATTCAAAGTTGTTTCATCTCGGAAATCTGGCATTGTATGAAAATTATGCGTACACACGCGAACGTAAATATCTTTATGATATCAGTCGAAATAAATACGGGCGCCCGTTGTAGGATCCGCCTCGCAAAATTTATCGCTTCGATGATTAGTTGAAATTAATTTCAAAGTACTGTCAAGATGGGGAATACCGAGATTAAATTCCCCGCCCTACGAGAAACCGCTGAAGTAAGATTTGGCACGATTCAATACAAAAGTTTTAATTTGTTTATAGTATTTTTTGGGTGACAGTCGTTTTACCTACCTAATAAGATTGACGTCAAGAACGAACATTAATATTTCTGACTCAATCAAGAACCGAATTTCTAAGGCTTTTTTGTTATCCGGTAAATTGAAAATAAACCCCCAAACAAATTTATTAGTTAGAAGCAAAAAAAGTACATTTATCCGAAAATACGTTTTGCTTTTAGTGTTATGTTGCTTGATTTTTTTTCAGCTATACTGATAATGACTTCAAATTGAAGAGTTTAGAGGTATCATTATTTTTGCTGAAATAATACACACACACACACGTTCAGTTTGTCATATCACGACCGTGGTGTTGCGTTAAAATATTTTATGCTTAAATGTTATGAGTACCTAAGGGAAATGTTTTTTTTTATTCGAACCCTAATTAATGAGTTCGCTTGATAGAAAACTTAGAAGTTAAAAAATATTTTTTTAATAATTAGAACACCATTAAATGTTTTTACATTATTTTTTGACATCTCGACATATATGAAGAAGAAAAAATATGGAAATCCGGAAATTTACAACACTGACGACTGACGTAAGCTGGTTTAAGTGATTTGTGAACAAGTATTTGGATGACTTTAAGTGTTGTAACTAAATTAATTAGTCAAATAAGAGCTAAAATAAAATTGAAAATAATGTACATATATATTATGTGTGAATTCTTTACAAAAAGTCAAATTTATACTGTTTTTTTTTACAAATACGGTATAATATTTCATTCGGTATTCGTACAAAATTTTAAACTTAATCTTAAAACTGACAGATTATATTTAAGTGATTAATTATAAACATTGTAGAGAGTATAATATTTGGGTTGATGGTATGTTTTTACGCATTTACTCGGTATTTAAAGACTTAATGAATAAAAGTGAATAATGTTCCGAAAGTTTGTACAAAGTGTAACGGTTAGATATGAGGCAGGCCTGGAATGATAGATAGTTTCCTTTTCGTTTCTACAGATAGTTTTTGCATGGAAAATATTTCCCATCTTAATGCTTTTCTTCCTTTCTTATTCTCTTTCTTTGTAATTATCAATTAATTTTATTGAATTCTATTGTCTTCTCTGCACGAATTTTTTTCTCGTTTCTTTCATAATATTTACAACCGACCATTTTTAAGTAGAAAGTTGTTTTTAAAATTTGTAACTTAATTGCCTAAATACCCTAACGACATATTACAACCAAATTTTATATTTACTCGGATAATAACTTTAATCGCCCATAACCAATACATCGTTATAATTATCGTAATAACTTCGGAATACGTATTTATATATTTAATTTGAACCCTATTTAAAGAACGATTTAGTTATAATCAGAATAATAACGATTGGTGAATATATTAAAGAGTTTAAATAAACAACCTGTATATGAATATTGTATACAATATTTTTTTGCATATAAATTCATTTTGTGAATTGAAAAAAGGTATTTCAATAACTGTAAAGGATTGACTGAATCCTTTTCAATTAACGTGACAAATTTCCATCGAAAAACACATTTTTTTAAAATTCCCAAAAAAAATATTTTTAGCCGATTGACAAAGCTTTTCCGTTAATACCAATTCAATAGAAACTATACACAAAACAGGAGAACAGATAATATCTAAGTATCGGCGCACACATTCATTTTATTTTTACGAATTGGAATTTTGAACGCGCATTGTAGCATTATGAACGAGCGCTTGAATATTTTGTATGGTGCTCATGCATTTGGAAACCTCGATCGGAAAGACAGTCTGAATTTGAGGTGGGATGTGTGTAAGTGATCTAAAGATTGAATCACAATATTTTGAATGTGTTCAAATACTTGTTTACAATACTTGTGTCCAAATGCTGTTTAAATACTTGTTTTAATGTGTCCAAATACTTGTTTAAATACTTGTTTTCATTCACAGTGAAGCGCCCTTGAGGTATTTTTTTACGAAAATGGCGCCATATAAGTTATCCAAATTTATTATTTTTATTACAAATCTGGATTATCTCCAATTACAGAAGTTATTATTAAGGAGCTAATAATGTAATAATTCGGCTTAAAATTTTTATTTCTTAATAATATAAAATGAAAATGATATTTTCTGGCGTTTCTCATGTGTGTGATTATAATCTAGGATTCGGACCTCACATACTAATATATGAGTTTCTGCTTAGTAAAAAGCTCTTCTTCATCTCACCAATAGATGTCTCTAGTGAAGTTCTAGTGATTCAAGAATAATATTTCTAAATTGGTTCATACATATAGAACTTCCAACAATTTGAGTAGTGTGGTTGTCAATAATGGGTAGAATTGCTGAATGTTACACGTGTGTAAAGTGATCACTTAAACCAGCCTATGATGGTCGTCAGCCTCGTAAGTCCCCAGACTTCCATATTCTTCTTCGTCTTTGATGAGATGTCAAAATATCATATGAAAGATTGAATCGTTTTGAATTCAGTATCGTTTTCGGGCAATGAAAAATCATTGATGCTATTTTTTCAACAATTTGGAAAGCAAGTTTGTATCATCCATAAGTAACATTCACGAATATTGAGAGTATCAGATGATGTTTTTGATGTCCTCTTATTTTACGTCTGAAGGCTATCGATTTCCACTTTTTTGATCGTGTTTAGTCTGATATTCTGAATATCAGACTAAACACGATCAAAAAAGTGGAAATCAATAGCCTTCAGACGTAAAAAAGAGGACATAAAAAATTGAAATACATAAAAAAATCTTTGTCATATTCAGTCAATAAAACGTGCAAACGTCATTCATTTTGATGAAAATTGTAAACGACTATTATGGGCGCTTGTTCACTACCCGGAATTTTACCGTCCTGGCATTCACAGAGTTTGCGAGTTGTCAAATGTTAGTAAGCGTCACTGTATACACGTATAACATTCCACCTATGCTAAGTTTAATAAAAATTAGGCATCTCCTAATATTTAAGTTTTTACTGATATTTCTTGGTTAAACTTCATTTTGTATAACGACTTATAGTTTTTTCTACATATATTTTATGTACACCAGTCTGATGATGTCGGTTACGATGAAACCCAGTCACTAGTCATATAATATATATGTGAAAAAATAACATATGGTTGTTACTTTATTATATCTTCTATTATTTAAAATATGTAATTCGGTAAGATTTATACATATATGTTAGGAGATCTTTGTTAAATCAAAAAAATACCCAACTCAATCATAGATGGTACCAAAAACTTACATGCGAAAGAAGATGTCAATCCGTTGATGGAATGCGTTGTACTGTCAGTTTATTTTTTGCTGATAGGTTTGTATTTGCTATAACTGATTTAAGTGCACCTTTTCACATTGATCTCAGCATTCACTGTTCTTTAGTCAATATCATTAAATCATGCAAAATAATTTACGGGTTTTTCTGCCTTTATTTTGTTTTAATTTATTTCAATGCTTCAGCTTTATTCTCCTAAATATATAGACTTTGTACGGTATACTTAGGTCTGTACGTATGGGGTATTCAAGAATGTAATGGGGCGTTGTATGTACCCTAAGAACATACACATTTACCCATGCGACATGCAATGTTTGGCCGTACAGTACTTACCATTACACCCTATAACCCTTTACAGACACTCTTGAAGAGAAGTGGGGTCAGAAGCTCGTAGATATTAGTTGAAACTAGTAACTATAGCAATGTGTTTCAAGAAATTATCACCTCGAAAGGATATGCAAGTATTTTGACTACACGAGTCCTTAATCGTGATATTTAATCTCAAATAATCATGGAAATAATTGCATTTAATGATTTGGCGTTTAACTTGTAGATAATAAAACCCTTATCCGCACCCCAATGGTGCATAGGGCACTGCGTCATATAAACGCAGTGTTATCTTGATCGTTTACGCATGAAGGAAAGGTGATCAGCCCTCCGCTTCAGGTACCAGTCCAGTGTAATATTGAATAAATATGACAGTGAAAAAATCACTTATATTTATTTTACCTCCCTTGGGAATCGAACCCGGGACCTCCAGAATGGTAGCCGAGCGTGCTGACCATTACATTACGGAGGCGGATAACTTGTAGAACTACTAGAACCATTTTAATTTATGTATGAATTTTTTTTATCAAACATAGATATTTAGAGTCTATATATATTTGAATTTCAATTAACATTAGGTTTTAAAATTATATCTTATGGATGTTACAACTGAGATAAAATAGTTTTAAAATAAATATTTTTCAAAGAAGACTGAAGGAAAGGAAGAACTAACTCCTTTTGTTTATTAATTGTTATTTTGATAGATGTATTCATTTGTTTTTGCAGAAATATTGGTAAAACCATGAATACATATTTCATCATGCATAAGATACGTTAAAGTGATAAAGATTTTGTCAAAAAATATAAGCAAATAGCGTTAGTAAAGCGAAAAAACTTTTCTGCGCTAAAATTTGTCAAGTGTACTATTTTAAGTTGGCTATAATAAACGAACAAAAATGTAGGTTACTTTCAAAATGCTTTAAGTCCTACGTGTGGCGTCACGTTCAAATGGTCGTCCCGGCGCCTTTGCAAGCGATTTCCAGGCAAGTAAGGGACACAAGCGACGCCTGCAAAATTTTGATATCGACTTGAAAGCATTTTGGTTCTGTCATTGAAAACGAAAGCGTTTTTACAAAGAAAATTCAGTTTAAGTTTTATATATTTTTTTTTATGAAAGAGGAACGTGTAAATTCATATTTACGTATATTGATATAACTTAAGCATAACTCAAAGGACTCACTCGCATAAACAGTGTCCAACTTGCATAAGTAAACTGGGGCTTACTTTCGAGTAGATTAACCACTGTTCCAATTTTCATTTACTTATTTTATAATAAAATTATTTTATTATTTCTTCTCCACACTATTTCCCATTGAGAAGTTGTACTTTATTTTGATTGTCTTTCCTTACAACAATTTTGAATGTAACACTGATTTCACATTTCCTCAAATTTATGTGAGGTCAAAAATAAGGGATGTCAAAGAGTATAAGCATCATTCATTTAAAACAATGTTTATTTTATTGAACGAATAATTAATGCATTCTTCTGAAAACATATTACATTTTTATATACAACACAGTCTCATGTCACATTTATGTTGAAAAGCGGCAATTATTTAAATCTTTCACGTTGTGGTAAGCGCCCCGCGCGTTTACGGACATACAAAGCGACGTCACCAAGTCCTTATAAACCGCAGCAAAGCAAGGCACTCTCTCTCTTCCGTCACCGATGCCGCAGTGTGACCTGTCAATACGTAATACCTTTGTGTCTCGTGCCTTATAACATTCTTATTAATATCGTTTTTTTGTAAATATCAGTGTAGAGTAGAAGCATCCGTAAATTGTAGGTCAACTTGTAATCAAAAATCTTTTGTACTAAAATAAAATGTAAATTCCCAAGTATGTTGAGCATTTTGTCCGCCTCCGTAGTGTAATGGTCAGCATGCTCGGCTACCGTTCTGGAGGTCCCGGGTTCGATTCCCAAGGAGAGTTCAATAATAAAAGTGATTTTTTTTTTCACTCTAATATTTATTCAATATTACACTGGACTGGTACCTAAAGTGGAGGGCTGATCACCTTTCCTTCATGTGTAAACGATCGAGATAACACTGCGTTTATTTGAAGCAGTGCCCTATGCACCATCGGGGTGCGGTGAGGGATTTATTATTATTATTATACGTAGAGCATTTATTCTTTTCATGATTTTAAACAATAATTATTCGCAACCTCTGAGAAGTTAGTGGAAGTGTGTGCTCTTGATCGAGTACCAATCGGGCTTAGTAAGCTACTGTTAACTCCGACGCTTCCACAACGGGCTAACAAGGCTTCCACAACGTCAAATCTTCATATAATCATGCTCAGTGATGTTAATGGCACTGCATAGCGTCGATGAAATACTTATTTAATGGTTAAGTACGTAAAGGTTAGAAAGATTCTAGTTAAAGTGATCTATTGATTTGATTCGATCCAAGCTGAAACGCTTTTTTGATATTTTATTGAATGGAAACGGTTTGAATCCTCTGTAAGTTCTCAAGGTACCCGTCAGATATTTTGTTAGATGAAAGCGGTTTCAAACCTCAGTATATTCTCAAAGTGCTCATCACATAGTTTGGTAGATGGAAATGGTGTCAAATCTCAGTGAGTTCTCAAGGCGTTCATCAAATATTTTTTTGGATGGAAATACTTTCAACTTTCTGTAAATTCTCAAAGTTCTGATAAAATATTTTGTTAGATGTAAGTGGTTTCAATTCGGTGAGTTTTTAAGGTGCTTATCAGATATTTTGTTGGATATAAGTTGATTTCAATTCGCGATGAGTTTTAAAGATGCTTTTGATTGATAGAACATATTGAATTCAATTCTCAGTGAGTTTTTAAAGCACCCATCTGATATTTTGTTCAATGGTAGTAGTTGTGAATTCCAGTGAATTCTTAGCATAAATGCAACTTAAGAAGGAATTTAATGTTGCTTTTAGTTTCTTGAATTTGCAACGGTATTAATGGAATGTACATATGTAAAATGATAAATATTTTTTTACATCTCAAAAAAACCATATATAAAAGCATTTTAAACACAAAATATTTCTAATGGTTTACACTGGCATGTAATTGCGTATACCTACATATTTACTCGTAAAATAAAATTACAGAATAAGAATAAAACAATATTTTTACCATGTTTCTGTGAATAAAGGAATAATATAAATTAAAAAGCATTTTCATATTAATAAAAAAATATTATTAGATTAAAACCAATATTTTTAGCTTTTCCACTTTATTTTTATTTGACCGTTATCCGTTATGTTACCGACATCATCAGACTGGTCAGACCAGTCTGATGATGTCGGTAACGATGAAACCCGGTCGCTGGTCAAATAAAAATAAAGTGGAAAAGCTAAAAATATTGGTTTTAATCTAATAATATATTAAAATGCAATTCCATCACGAAGTGTCAGTGGATAATATAAATCTTTAAAAAAAAACATTTTGACATCGCAACTTAGATAAAGAAAAAAATGGAGTACTGGGTACTTACAGGGATAATGACGTATTATAGACTGGTTTTGGTGACCGTTTTATGCATGTATACGTGAAACATTTACCATTCTATCCATAATTGACAACAACACTCAAAATTTAGGAACTCCTATATATATATATGATAAATCTCATGACACGGTAAATATTATATAATTTCTATAAGTGTGAGTTCATAGGGTGCACATGCGATGTTTCGTTACAGTTTTATTACTCGTGTACTTCATTCCTGAAAAAAGCTTTTAACGAATGCAAGGGCTTTATTTGTAACGTAATAGGTAGCAACATTTTAAGCATGGTGTTATAAATTGTTAATTTCTAAAAAACATGGTTATTTCAAAAGCTCTTCGCTCATAAATAAACGTCATATCGAAATTGTTTTAGTTGACTTGTGATATTTTTGACGCAATCTGAGTAATTAAACTAATTTAGAGTTTCAAACCTTCCTGTGACCTTTCCACATACGATATGATACTTCTGTAACACTATCCATGCATGAAAACGGAAGACTTTGATTAGATTTCTGGAGACTTTGTTGCAAGTAGAAAGTTTATACTTATAGACATGCGCGGTAGAAATGACTCTTATTATGCAAAGTTTAAATCTTTTCCGGGAAGGCGGAAAAATCTTTTAAGGGTATAGTAGATAGTAGAATTTATTATCTTCCTCCGATATAAGCGGGAAGATTCATTTTAGTATTATATTCTGGGAATATTTAGATTAAGTAAATTTAACTTTTTTAAATTGTGAATATTTCATCACGTGTGTTAACTTATCGAATCGTGTATTTATATAAACATTCGTTTTTACCACTTTTGTTATATGAATTGCTTGAATAACACGGAACAAGCGTCTCATCTAGTGGTGAGAACATTTTCATTGTTAAAGAGAAAAATCATACATCTGGTTCATTTAAGGTCGTATTTCTCAAAAAATATCAATGTATCGAGTACTTTTTAAGTTTTGGTAGGCAGAGAGAATAGAACAACATATTAATCTGTCTTTGCAAATAATCTTCATCTCTTCCACATTCCTGCAAATCCTCATACATACCCGCCAATTCTTCTGACTCCTGATCACAAATATTTGAAATACCGGATTATGGCAAGTTTCCTTCGCTCTTCCTCTGCTTCTATTACCAATGACTTTTGCCTCGTAAATTTGTTCAACTATCCTTTCTCAACACGTCTTTCATAATTTTATAAAAAATAAATATAATGTGTACTGTAAAAATATGTTAATAACACGGTATAATAATAATATTAATACGTACGGTTTAAATTAAGTGTAAATAAAAGTGTATTAAATGTAATATAAGCAAACTTAAGAAAAAAAGCTTATCTCAGCCGCGCATTCTTAAAATTATTCAATAATTTAATTTTTTTCTCGTAAAATGATTTTAACCTTTCCCTTCCGGTGCTAAAATAAAACGCGCGTCCCGGTGTTGTGTAGTCACTACAAAATAATAAAAAAAATATCGATTTGAAATTGAAAAAATACAGAAATTCATAGGTAATCCCTTTAATTAAATTATAAATGAAGTCGAAAATTAAAATTATCTTGATTTATTTGTTGAAAACATTTTAAAACCATCTGGCAACGCTCACGGAACGAGCATAGGTCCACTCTTGTCAAAAGCTCAAGAGCTACTGCCGCTAACCCGCTAGCTAACCAGAGAACATTGAGCTTTGAGCTCCTCACGCTTGCACAGTGCAAGTATGTAAGAGTGAGATGCGAATATAGTGTCGCGGTTCCCGCACACTCTTCACGCGCTGTTTATACGCGAATTTGTTTCCGATATTCCCTACCCTATAAATTCTAAATAATATTAATATTCTTTTTTAATATTAATTATTCAATGCGTAAATATGCTATGGAGGAAACCCTTAAATCTTAGCCTTGTATTTATTATATTTTTAGAGATATTATGCTTATTAGAAGCAATGTGTAGGTACAAGGTACACAATACCGGGAAGGGAGGGTTAAACAATTATTACATTTTAATATACGAGTAGGTATACTCGCGTTAAAAAAATATATACTTATATAAATATTTTTTTATCTCGATGCTCCACATGGTATTTTTCTTAGAATAAATATGAATATAATTTTCGTTTTAAAGGGATGCAATCGCAATACAAGATTTAAAAATACATGTAATACAAAAGAACGTGACTTGGTAAATGATGTGAATGGTAGCATAAATTTCAGCATCGGAAAATCTTAAAAACTTTTTTCATATTCATATTTATACATTTGAAAATATTTCCGGCGAAATTATTCATATAACATGTCTCGCGAAATGTTTCATAGACGGCTGGAGAAATCAACGGGGTGCCGCCAAGCGCCAAACAGGGACTCAACATCGGGAATATTTTAAGCGGGCCAATAGAAGTAACCTCCCTTACGTCACGTGCCGACAATACGTGATCTGGGAGGATAAATACTATTAAACTGCCATCGGCTCCGCGGCGGGTGACTGTTTCTGGTCGGCTGATCGCACAGTCACTACTTTTCATCACGAAGGTCGTTAGATGACAGACGAACAATTTTCGGTTTCATTAGAGCTGCTCCATTGATGTAACGAAAGCGCGTCTGCCTGATGCCGAATACCTTCAAGTATAATTGAATAAATATCGGTCAAATAAACAATGAAACTTCGATTATAGGGGATTCATTAGTCAGAACATATAGAGAGTATTCATAGGTCGTAGATGACAGACGAACGATTTTCGGTTTCATTAGAGCTGCTCCATTGATGTAACGAAAGCGCGTCTGCCTGATGCCGAATACCTTCAAGTATAATTGAATAAATATCGGTCAAATAAACAATGAAACTTCGATTATAGGGGATTCATTAGTTGGAACATATAGAGAGTATTCATAGGTCGTAGATGACAGACGAACGATTTTCTCATTAGAGCTGCTCCCTTGATGTAACGAAAGCGCGTGTGCTTGATGCCGAATACCTTCAAGTATAATTGAATAAATATCGGTCAAATAAACAATGAAACCTCGATTATAGGGGATTCATTGGTCGGAACATATGGAGAATATTCAAAGGTCTTAGATGACAGAAGAACAATTTTCGGTCTGATTAGAGCTGCTCCATTGATGTAACGAAAATGCGTCCGCTTGATGCCAAAGACATTTTAGTTTATCTAATTGAATAAATATCGATCAAATAAAAAGCGAAACGTGGACTTTTACTATGATATTTTTTAAATATTATCAAGACTTACTTGCAATAAATTGCAGGACTGATCGATCACCTTGCCTTAATATAACAAACGATTAAATTAACTTTCCGATGTAGAGCCCTTTGCACCACTGGGTTCAAAGAAAGGTCAGTAGTAGCACTGTCTGCGTCTGAAGAATTGAATATGTGTATAAATATGATATTCGTAATTTTTCCCTAAATGAGTTTTAATTCGTGAGTTTATATTCATAGAAATATTAAAGGCAAGTATGTTTATTTATTAGTGTTTCAGTATTTTGTTTAAATAAACAAAGTCTTATAAGAATATTAATCAAAGTATTGTTTTTTTCATTAAATTACAAATAAATGTCAGGTTATTTTGCAGAACAGGGAAACATAAATAGATATGGAAAAGTCTCTTTGTCGTACGTAGGAAATTAAATGACCAGTGCAAAATTATTACAGCGTCATATATTTGAACGAAAACTAGTGTTATTTGCATAAAATGCAACTTTAGAAGTAATGTAATGTTGCTTTTAGTTTCCTGAATTACAACGGTCTTAATGGAATGTACATACGTAAAATGATATATATTTTTTACATTTCAATAAAACCGTATAAAAAATATTTTACCACACATATATTTTCTGGCGTTTCTCACGTATGTAATAATAATCCAGGATTCAAATCTCTCAATAAAAAGCTTTTTTTCATCTCACCAATAGATGCCTCTAGTGAAGTTCTAGTGATTCAAGAACAAAGTTTCGAAATTGGTTCATATATATAAGGAACTTCCAAGAATTTGAGAAATGTGTTTGTCAATGATGGGTAGAATTGGTGAAAGTTACTTGTGTGTAAAGTGATCACTTAAACCAGCCTATGACGGTCATCAGCCCCGTAACAGACTTTCATATTCTTCTTCATCTTTGATGAGATGTCAAAAAATAACATATAAGAAACAACACCGTAATACGGTGTTTGAAACAGGCAAAGTGACTGCCGAATCAATTTGAAGAAAGAAATTCAATAACTGATAAAAACAGGTGACGACATGCTACGATTTGTTAGAAAGTTTCCATAATAAAATCGTAAAATGGAGTTTTTTGACTAATTGAGCAATTTGAATTTTAAAAATGTAAAACGTTATGTCTGGAATCTCACTTTCATTGATACAAGAGCCTATTAAAAAAACAAAGCATAACCATACAGATCTGCAGCAGCATCTCGTTATTTCGTGTATGCAGTTTACGGCTACTGGGGTACGCGGAAAGGGCCCTTAATTCATTATCAACCACCAATATTTTCCCAGTTCCATTCGGTGAAACGTGGTATTCAATGTTTATTTAGAGGGGCATTGTGTACACAGATAACAAAAACTTTTTTTGTTCATGGATTGAATTTCAGTTTATTCAAATGATATTCTTTTTAAAATCAATATTAAAATATGAGAGTGTGGAAGCAAACACCATTTAAATGTATATGAGATACACAGATAATTTTGACATATTTCATGTGAACAGATTTAATACCTTATTTTCCGCTTAGTGTATTTGATGACAAGTGATCTATTCGCTGAAAAACATTTAAAAAAATCATTGTTTTAATAATATAATTTTTTTTTCTTAACATATTATAAACATAAGTCATATATACATATAATATTCCCGATTCCAAGACTGGAACGCCAATAATAAAGTAACAAATAAGATTTTTTTTTAATAACCAAAACTAATACTAATACATGACAAAATATAAAAAACAATAAAGAGTTATCAGAAATAGGTACTAGTAGCATATTTAAAAGAAACAAATGAGAAAATATAACAAATGAGAAAATATAAAAAAAAAAAACATAAGGTAAAAACAAAATAAGAAAATACGACTAATCACTACATATACAAAATATTATATCTTTCTATAAATAATTACGAGATGTTCGTTGGTTTTCTTAAAGTATTGCTTTTACTAGAATAAACAAACTTCATTTAAGTATACGTGTATTATTGAGTTGCTAGAATTTTAAGGTGGTGATTGGAGAGTTTGGTCAGAGAGAAGCCGTGGATTTCGATCCTCAGAAGGATCAAAATGAACAATGATTATGGGTTGGTTTTGACTGCATCATTTACTTAATATCACCCCTACTCAAAGCACAGGACTGTCGATTAATACAACACTGCATGAAAAAGGTTCAAAAGAAGAATTATATTTTAAAGTACCTTGGGTTGAAAAATTAATAAATATGTTTTATCCTTTTGACAATACTCGTTTTACAGTTCCGACTGTTTGAATGTTTCCAAAGTATTTTTTTTATTATTTGAACGAGAAATTTTATTAAAGTGCGGAGATTCGAGAACATACATAGTTCCGCAGCCGAGAGGGCGTCCGGAGAGACAAAGACGGGAACAAGCTATACTAAAAGAAAAGTAATGAAATATTAATACATTTTTACTACATTGATCATAGGACTTTTAGATGTGCATAAGATCAATTGATATTTTACTCCCTATGCAAACATTCAATGATTTAATACTTTAACATGTATATTTTTTTTGTTTACTCAGTGCAAAAATGTAATTTCTGTTATCATTATATTAATATTTATCTTCCCAGTTGACTGTTATAATTTCACCAATGTATTTTTTTACTCGGAAAGTCTAATCTTAAAGCAAAAATGTATGGTAAATAGTGGGTTTACCGATTTTGTATAGAGGTGTAAGGAATGCAGACGCAAGCGTAGTACATAGTGTGCAATGGTAATAGAGCAAACAGCGCATAAAGTATTCAGTGACTTCACGTACGTAGGCTTCTGCGGAAGATGAGAGCAGTGTGTAATATTGTGTGGCTTAGCGAATATTAATTGTTGGAAATGAAAGGGGTTAAGAAACTCTATCCTCGGCGAAGCGGCCACGTTAAGACGTACTAAGACGGTGCACTGCCTGCTTCCTGTACAACCATATTGTTCGCGATAAATTCACACAATTACAGCCGTTGCACATTTTGCATAAGTTGCCCAACTCGCGAAATCCACACAACGCGCCATTTAATGTTTTCTTGCGGTTATTCTATTTCACCTACCGTCCTCTCACTCGCTTGTACTAGCTCGCGCTCACTTGGACTCAGATGGGATTCGCTTTTGTGCATTCGCTAGTATCACTGCACTCCGAGACTGGTGCTACGCTTTTACGAGGGGCGCAACTTATACGAGATAATAAAAACATCTTTATGGAATCGAGACTCATTTTTCTGGAACGGGTTATTAAATATTTATCTCCAATATTCTCGATGTGTTCGGTATACAACCCGATTTTACGGCTATTTTCATATCGTCCAATAATTTCCCATGGATTGAACATGTGTTACTGAAATCAACAAGATGATAATCATCCCGGTTTATCATCAATTTTCTAAAAATTCTTACTCGTCTATTAACTTTACTCAGCCAGTAAGAAAAGCAGAACCATTTCACAAATCTATTTTCGTTCAACTTTCCTTTTAAAAGCTCGTGGGATTAGGTAAATTTCAATGTTTTTTACAATATTTTTATAACAAGTCAACAATTTTATGAGGGTTCTTTGAAATTTTAAATGTTTGACAGCTTAATTTCATATTTACTTCTGTAACATTTTTTTTATATAAAATACTTGAATAAAATTGTAAAAACTCGGAATAATATGTTAACAATGTTCTGTTTATATAGAGCTTTGAGTTTGATATAAAAATACTGAAATGAATTTGAAAAACAATTTATTAAATATATTTATAAATTAGTTAACATTTCCATACTGCTGAAAAAAGATTTAAAAACCTGTTTCATTATTTATTAAAATAAATAAAAATTGATTGATATAGATTAAAAATTGGGTATATATAGACATTTGTAAAAGTGAAACGAATTAGGTTCAGGTAATATATAACATTTAATTTCAGTTGGCATGTGCACCTTTACAAAGTTTTCATGATGTATGGGTAAACTGTTAAGTTTTTTTTATCAGTTTTAAATGATTTTAATTATTTTTCAAAAAGCTTTTTCAATTTGTAGTGTCTTATGTTATCACTGCAATTATTTTTCAATTAATGTATCGTTTTCAAAACTGAACTTTTTAAAAGTAAAATATTGAATTCAAACTGCGAATTTTAAAGTCTACTTAATTGTATTATATTATTGAAAATACTACTATTCAAAAGGAAAACAAAATTCTTGAGAATTGTTTTGTCTTTTAATGTCATTTTAAGATAAATTGAACTATTATGTATGGATTTAAGATAAATTGAACTATTATGTATGGATTTAAGTGCGGATAAATACTACTGAAACTACTCTTTGTCTCATAAAATAATATAGCGGTGCATCTATCTTAGGTAATGTTAAATAGTTCAAGATAACTTAGTTCGTGAAATGTTGAAAGTGAAATATTACACTATCGATTCATCGTAATCATGCTTCCCTTGAGACGGGTATAAATTTACAGACGCCGTGTCAACATCATAATAGTGAGTAGATAATCTGCTCTGTATTCAAAATATCCCTGCTCTGCACAAATACTGAAACTCTTTGAAAAAGCATCTTTCTAAGTCATAACTATCGCACTAAATACGAGTAGGTATAGCTACATTTTTTTGTTAAAAATAAATAAATATAATTTCAAGTGATATATAATAAAAAGATTTATAATAAATGACCTTGCTTCGTGTAAGTAACGATCAAGATAGTACTGTGTAAATACGATGCAGTGCCCTATGCACTAATGGGTGTGGATAAGGATTAGAAAAAAATAAATAACGACTGTGCTTTGCTGTTCTTGGTCCTATTATTACCATCTGTACATAGCCACGAGTTGTTGTGACTCTGTCTGGTCTACATATAAAAAATAAATAGAATACCCACATTTTCTAATTTGTTTAATTTCATAATGCTTGTTTAGCAGTGATATATTAAAAAATTATTAAACAACATTGCTATCGGTAACCATTTTGCCATTAGAAATGTTAAATATTGCATGTATTGCTGTTACGCTCAAAAGGTGGCGCTGCCATTCAGTTTCGCTTATGAAGTATAGAATATTTTCATGACAGTTTTATTTAAAAATTGTCTTAAATTGGCCAAAAACCTCATACTAAATATGCGGCAAAAAGTACACAAAAGTATAATTACTTGACTAAATTCATTCATAATGATTAAAGAAAACACTTATTTTTTACCACTTGAGTTTTATTAAAGACTTCATGTTTCAGAAGTTAAACTTCCATCATTCAGGTCTGTATAATAACTATATTAACATATCTTACCACAAAGTTAATGCCGAAACAATAAATAAAATTCTTTCATGACAGTTTTATTTAAATATTGTTGAGAATTGTCTTGTACTATTAAATTGCCCGAAAACCTCATACTTGATATGCTGCAAAAAGTGCACCAAAGTATTATAACTTGAATTAATTCTTACATCCATGACTGCCATGGAAGAAAGAATTAAGTCAAGTAATAATACTTTGGTCCACTTTTTGCCGCTTATCAAGTGTGGGATTCCGGGCACGAGATAGCGGCGCCGCCTGGGCCTGGGGATGTTGGCTTTCATAAACATTCTTGCCCCCAGGCAGTGGCTCATAAGGAAATACTTAGCCTACACTTAGGGTTGGTTGCACCCTGCTGTGTACCTTAACTTCCTGAATGACCCGCTACGCTGTGTAAAATGTTTTAATAATAAACTTTTAAACTGGGTAATGTAATCAACTTGAAAAGATATGATTTATTTTAAGAAAATATTATTATTAAATAAGACATTATATTAAGTATATAATGTCTTATTATATTATATGCATACAGGTTTTAAGGAATACATTTATACAAAAAATAATAATAATCTTAAGGTCAGGTCAGGAGTCGGAATAAGCGGCGGGTACTATGTAAAAGGAGATGCATGAATGTGGTATATATATATATATATATATATATATATATATATATATATATATATATATATATATATATATATATATATATATATATATATATATATATATATATATATATATATATATATATATATATATATATATATATATATATATATATATATATATATATATATATATATATATATATATATATATATATATATATATATATATATATATAAATATATATATACATGTACATATACATGTACATATATTCAGTTCATCCATATGATAGGTACATTATTGTAGGATAGCTTTTTCTCTCTTCTAGGGCCCATATCATACAAGTTATCGACGATCTAAAAACAATTCACATGTTAAATTTGTTAAAAATAAACAAACTGAAAAACTCACAAAAGCGAGATTTACGCTTAGGCGAACATTCAAGCGCTCTATTACTTATTTTTCAAGTACCATCTCACAAAATCATGATTAAAACTAGCTTCTACTATATGTGCAATATATTCACTCAATTTGGAGCTGCGTATTTGGAAATACAAAAATCATTTAAACAGGGTAAATATTTAGACTATTAATTTATAGATCGTTATATTTACGTAACCTATTGTGATACTTCCATCAAAATGTTTAATTATTTTCCACTCATTTGCCAAAACATCACGTTTCATCAAATTATTTCTTTGTTATTTTGATTAATTATTATATTTAAATCATATTTAAGTTATTAAAATCAATCAAATTTCTGTAATTATATGGAATGCATATATTTTGGTGAAAAGAACTCAAATTACGCACTGAGTGGTCATTGATAGATTGATTTTATTTCAAATAAAATTGGTTATATTGATTGATTTATGTGTCTTAATAAATATTTTAGTTGTTAAAATTGATAACAATGTTTATAGATACATTTTTGTTGGTTCAATGTGTGTTCTCACATCTGGTCGTAGTAATGTTACTTTTTTATAATTACCCTGATTGTACTTTCTAATTACTTCTGCATTCACATTATTTATAATGCTTTAAATAAAAATCAATCAGTGTAAAATTCGTTTTATTTGAAAAAATACATTTAAATTTAGGTTACGATGCGGCCCGGGGTTATTTTTTATATAATTTTTTGACCTCTCGTCATTTTTAATAAATTAACTGGTCAAATTGTAAGCTAAAATAATAAAATGATAATTATATTTTCTGGCGTTTCTCATGTATGTGATTTTAATCCAGGATTCGGACCTCACATACTAATATAAGAGTATCAGCTTCTTTTCATCTCACCAATACATGTCTCTAGTGAATTTCAAGTTATTCAAGAACAAATATATATATATATATATATATATATATATATATATATATATATATATATATATATATATATATATATATATATATATATATATAAATATATATATACATATAAGTATATATATCTATATATATATATATTTATATATACATATATTTATATATATATATATATATATATATATATATATATATATATATATATATATATATATATATATATATATATATATATATATATATATATATATATATATATATATATATATATATATATATATATATATATATATATATATATATATATATATATATATATATATATATACATATATATAGGACTTCCAAGAATTTGAGTAGTGTGGTTGTCATTAATGGATAAAATTGGTGAATGTTACACTGTGTAAAGTGATCACTTAAACCAGCTAATGACGATCGTCACCCCCGTAAAGGCCCACACTTCCATATTCTCATCTTTGATAAGATGTCAAAAAATAATTTGATAAAATGTATTTCTGGTAACGGAAGTTAAATTTTATAATTCAAAGAATATTTTATGGGGTTTTTGAGGGTTAAGGTTAAAGATCAAACTCTGTTTGGTACAAAAACCGATCTGTTTTGAGATATTATTTTGAACTGTGGACTTCAGTCAAACTTAATTTTGATGAGTTTCTTGTCAATCTGATGCGATGAGATCGTGCCCGAAATGATACCCCAATGTTTCCCTTTTAATATTATAGTAACGAGATGAAAACAAAGAGACTCTTGGATTATTGATCCGGTTGGTAGAAAGAAAATAATTGTATAGTGCAGGGATGACGAACCTTTTTGAGCCAGAGTGGCTTTTTTTTTACAATGTAATAATAAGTCTCGTGCCACATGCTATGGAAATAAGAATGCACTAAATGTTTGTGGAACTTCAGATTTTAAATATTAACAAAGCATTAATCATCGCAAAAAGTAATGAGGTACTTATTAATGGCAAAATAAAATACTGTTTATGTTTAAAAAAAAAACAAAAGTTTAAATAATAAAACAACAGTTAATATTTTTTTTAAATACTTATGTAGATTCAGATTATGTACTAGCTGCATTTTTACTACTACATGTATACAAATGAAAAACCAGAATTTAAGTCTAAACTAACTAACCATCACGTCAGAGAGAATAGAACGTCACACCACTCTGTTTTTGCAAACATTATTCGCCACTTCCACGTTCATGCATCTCCTCATACATATCCACCGATTGTTTCGACTTTCCTGTTTCTGACCGCTTTCAAGTATTTGGCATACCTGATCATGCCAAGTTCTCGGTTTTTCTGTGCTCCTTTTTCTAACTACATTATCCTCATATATTTGTTTTACCGTTCTTTCCTCACTCATTCGTTCTACATGTCCAAACCATCTCAACACACCTTCCTTAATTTTATCGATAATGCTTATCTTAGCTTTGCATTCTTTCATCTATATTAGGCCTGGCCAACCCGAAATGCACCCCGGGCCGCATCGTAACCTAAATTTAAATGTATTTTTTCAAATAAAACGAATTTTACACTGATTGATTTTTATTTAAAGCATTATAAATAATGTGAATGCAGAAGTAATTAGAAAGTACAATCAGGGTAATTATAAAAAAGTAACATTACTACGACCAGATGTGAGAACACACATTGAACCAACAAAAATGTATCTATAAACATTGTTATCAATTTTAACAACTAAAATATTTATTAAGACACATAAATCAATCAATATAACCAATTTTATTTGAAATAAAATCAATCTATCAATGACCACTCAGTGCGTAATTTGAGTTCTTTTCACCAAAATATATGCATTCCATATAATTACAGAAATTTGATTGATTTTAATAACTTAAATATGATTTAAATATAATAATTAATCAAAATAACAAAGAAATAATTTGATGAAACGTGATGTTTTGGCAAATGAGTGGAAAATAATTAAACATTTTGATGGAAGTATCACAATAGGTTACGTAAATATAACGATCTATAAATTAATAGTCTAAATATTTACCCTGTTTAAATGATTTTTGTATTTCCAAATACGCAGCTCCAAATTGAGTGAATATATTGCACATATAGTAGAAGCTAGTTTTAATCATGATTTTGTGAGATGGTACTTGAAAAATAAGTAATAGAGCGCTTGAATGTTCGCCTAAGCGTAAATCTCGCTTTTGTGAGTTTTTCAGTTTGTTTATTTTTAACAAATTTAACATGTGAATTGTTTTTAGATCGTCGATAACTTGTATGATATGGGCCCTAGAAGAGAGAAAAAGCTATCCTACAATAATGTACCTATCATATGGATGAACTGAATATATGTACATGTATATATATATATATATATATATATATATATATATATATATATATATATATATATATATATATATATATATATATATATAAATATATATATACATGTACATATACATGTACATATATTCAGTTCATCCATATGATAGGTACATTATTGTAGGATAGCTTTTTCTCTCTTCTAGGGCCCATATCATACAAGTTATCGACGATCTAAAAACAATTCACATGTTAAATTTGTTAAAAATAAACAAACTGAAAAACTCACAAAAGCGAGATTTACGCTTAGGCGAACATTCAAGCGCTCTATTACTTATTTTTCAAGTACCATCTCACAAAATCATGATTAAAACTAGCTTCTACTATATGTGCAATATATTCACTCAATTTGGAGCTGCGTATTTGGAAATACAAAAATCATTTAAACAGGGTAAATATTTAGACTATTAATTTATAGATCGTTATATTTACGTAACCTATTGTGATACTTCCATCAAAATGTTTAATTATTTTCCACTCATTTGCCAAAACATCACGTTTCATCAAATTATTTCTTTGTTATTTTGATTAATTATTATATTTAAATCATATTTAAGTTATTAAAATCAATCAAATTTCTGTAATTATATGGAATGCATATATTTTGGTGAAAAGAACTCAAATTACGCACTGAGTGGTCATTGATAGATTGATTTTATTTCAAATAAAATTGGTTATATTGATTGATTTATGTGTCTTAATAAATATTTTAGTTGTTAAAATTGATAACAATGTTTATAGATACATTTTTGTTGGTTCAATGTGTGTTCTCACATCTGGTCGTAGTAATGTTACTTTTTTATAATTACCCTGATTGTACTTTCTAATTACTTCTGCATTCACATTATTTATAATGCTTTAAATAAAAATCAATCAGTGTAAAATTCGTTTTATTTGAAAAAATACATTTAAATTTAGGTTACGATGCGGCCCGGGGTGCATTTCGGGTTGGCCAGGCCTAATATAGATGAAAGAATGCAAAGCTAAGATAAGCATTATCGATAAAATTAAGGAAGGTGTGTTGAGATGGTTTGGACATGTAGAACGAATGAGTGAGGAAAGAACGGTAAAACAAATATATGAGGATAATGTAGTTAGAAAAAGGAGCACAGAAAAACCGAGAACTTGGCATGATCAGGTATGCCAAATACTTGAAAGCGGTCAGAAACAGGAAAGTCGAAACAATCGGTGGATATGTATGAGGAGATGCATGAACGTGGAAGTGGCGAATAATGTTTGCAAAAACAGAGTGGTGTGACGTTCTATTCTCTCTGACGTGATGGTTAGTTAGTTTAGACTTAAATTCTGGTTTTTCATTTGTATACATGTAGTAGTAAAAATGCAGCTAGTACATAATCTGAATCTACATAAGTATTTAAAAAAAATATTAACTGTTGTTTTATTATTTAAACTTTTGTTTTTTTTTTAAACATAAACAGTATTTTATTTTGCCATTAATAAGTACCTCATTACTTTTTGCGATGATTAATGCTTTGTTAATATTTAAAATCTGAAGTTCCACAAACATTTAGTGCATTCTTATTTCCATAGCATGTGGCACGAGACTTATTATTACATTGTAAAAAAAAAGCCACTCTGGCTCAAAAAGGTTCGTCATCCCTGCACTATACAATTATTTTCTTTCTACCAACCGGATCAATAATCCAAGAGTCTCTTTGTTTTCATCTCGTTACTATAATATTAAAAGGGAAACATTGGGGTATCATTTCGGGCACGATCTCATCGCATCAGATTGACAAGAAACTCATCAAAATTAAGTTTGACTGAAGTCCACAGTTCAAAATAATATCTCAAAACAGATCGGTTTTTGTACCAAACAGAGTTTGATCTTTAACCTTAACCCTCAAAAACCCCATAAAATATTCTTTGAATTATAAAATTTAACTTCCGTTACCAGAAATACATTTTATCAAATTATTTTTTGACATCTTATCAAAGATGAGAATATGGAAGTGTGGGCCTTTACGGGGGTGACGATCGTCATTAGCTGGTTTAAGTGATCACTTTACACAGTGTAACATTCACCAATTTTATCCATTAATGACAACCACACTACTCAAATTCTTGGAAGTCCTATATATATGTATATATATATATATATATATATATATATATATATATATATATATATATATATATATATATATATATATATATATATATATATATATATATATATATATATATATATATATATATATATATATATATATATATATATATATATATATATATATATATATATATATATATAAATATATGTATATATAAATATATATATATATAGATATATATACTTATATGTATATATATATTTATATATATATATATATATATATATATATATATATATATATATATATATATATATATATATATATATATATATATATATATATATATATATTTGTTCTTGAATAACTTGAAATTCACTAGAGACATGTATTGGTGAGATGAAAAGAAGCTGATACTCTTATATTAGTATGTGAGGTCCGAATCCTGGATTAAAATCACATACATGAGAAACGCCAGAAAATATAATTATCATTTTATTATTTTAGCTTACAATTTGACCAGTTAATTTATTAAAAATGACGAGAGGTCAAAAAATTATATAAAAAATAACTCCTTTAATTGTAGATAATCCAGATTTGTGAACAAGTATTTGGACACAATCAAAATGTTATTTTATCAAACTACCTAAGCTTGGAGAATGGTATCAACTAATATCTGTTTATTTTTTTTGTAATATTCTAATTGATTTGTCGATACTAATTTGTTACTTAAAAAAATAGTATTTTGTTGTGTCGAGGGAAACTTCAAGAAGAGAATTCATTTTCTAAATCTTTTCTCGACACAATGTGATTTAAATGGATTTAAATACTACACGTGTTCAATAGCAAACATATACAGAGATAAGACGTGTAATATAGTATGTTTTGTTAAGGGTATGATATATCGGTAAGAGGGATTCCTTTATTTCTCATGTGCTTTGATATTTTACCTGAAATTCAGACTCTTGAAGAAACGTACACTTTGATATTTGAAACCAGGCCGCCTAAAGTCTGACTATCCAGCGCTATGTCAATAGATAATATTTTTTACTATTTCACTGTTCATATATATAAATTCAACAAAAAAGTATTTTGGCAATAAGTATCCTAAGGTTATAAAATGTTGATATTATTTATAATTCTGGATTATTCACCCTAGGATATCACTAAAATTGATAAGACATCAATTTTGGTGATATATTATTTCATTAAAATTAATGTCTCTTTAAAATAAATTAAAAAAACCTTAAAACAGTTCTTATATCCCAAAGTAACTAGTGATAATAAATGGGGATGAATAATGTCATAACAAATAATGTAACTAAATATTAACCTTAAAATATAGGACCGGCATTTTATACTAATAATAATATAAGAACCTTTTTAATATAGATAAAAACAATATCCTAGACAATTCCGCTATATATTAATAAACTTGTGATTCATGTCCTTCTAAATATATTGATAGAAAGTTGCGTTATTTTAATATTAGATTTAAATAACACATACGATGTTTAAACAATAATAAATTTTCCGAATTTGGCAATCACCTCGTAGATTCAAATCACGTCTTCAAAAAAGACACGGGAGTAAAAATATACACACTAATAAAAAAGGGTTGAAACCAAATAATATGGAGATTCGGAAAGCACTTAAAAATAATATTCCTTTATTTAACAACAAAATAAATTTTACTTATAGCCCATTATTTGATTCAACATCGGTTAAGCAAGATTCGTCCATATCCAATTCAAACCCCGCACACTCCTTTCATCCTACGAATATATAAGCTGGATTATTAATATGTTTAATCCTAGTGCATGTTTAATCTCGGCTCATAACGCGTGTTTGTGCTGAAACATTTAGTGCATATTGGTCTTAGGGTCGACCAAAAATCGCACGTGTTAAACATTTTATGTAGTTTTAAGTATGTAAATGGTGCTATGGTGGTGATGGGTGGTATTGTTTGCATGCTGTGGCAGTGATTGTCCTGACGAAGAGACGGATACGTCGCGAAACCTTATATATATATATATATATATATATATATATATAAATATATATATATATATATATATATATATATATATATATATATATATATGTATATATATATATATATATATATATATATATATATATATATATATATTTATATATATATATATATTTATATGTATATATATATATATATATTTATATATATATATATATATATATATATATATATATATATATATATATATATATATATATATATATATATATATATATATATATATATATATATATTTATTTATATATATATATATATATATATATATATATATATATATATATATATATATATATATATATATATATATATATATATATATATATATATATATATATATATATATATATATATATATATATATATATATATATATATACATATATGTAAATACATGACTGTTTATGGAGAGATAGATGAAATAATAATAAAATAATCAGGTAGAAAATAGCAAGCTAACATAACCAAGAATCACATCAGAAGTAATATTTTCCTCTTAAAGGCACCCTCGCCGATATGAATAAGGTCAATATGCAAGATAAGGAGATACGATCGAGCGGTTATCTCAACTTAATGTGAAACATGTAGCATTCTTCCCTTTTTATAAAAGAAGAAGTCTGTGCATCCCAGGGCTTACGACCTGGCATTTGGTGTTCTGGCAAGTTCACCATTATGCACACCTATATTTCATACATTTTTTAAACTTTTTTTTTTCAACGCATGCCCAGATCTGATACAGAAGCATCTAGGCTTTCAGACAGATTTGTTCCTGCTAAGCATTTAAAAAAAAACTAAATTGAGAAATTTATTGAAAATGTGAATCGATATAAAATTGTATCTCAATTTCACTGTGAATTTACATATTTCATCTTTCAATAAACCTGTCACTGCCAATCTAAATAACTACAATATTCTAAGTCCATCACCAAATTTTCTAGAAGTACCCCGGTGTAGACAGCGAAAGGGATTGAAAGAGATTTTTGAAACCTGTGTATTTATGTAATGATCTAAGATCCTTCCGTATAGCGGTAAGGTTTTAATTACACAAGTGTATAAAGTGATCTCATCAGCCAGCCAAATGCCAGGTCTTAAGCCCTGGAATACTTAGACTTCCATCTTATTCCATAAAAAAAGAAGAATGATACATGTTTCATTTCAAGTTGAGTCACCTATAAAATTATAAAATACAGTTCTCAAAAGATATTTTGGTGGGTACGTGAACATAAAATATGCGTTTTTTTAAGTCAAAATATTCTTGAGTATTTAAAAAATTAATGTTTACAAAATTAATATAATACTCTCCACCAGAATCATTAAAAGATGTCTCTAGTGAAGTTCTAGTGATTCAAGAACAATGTTTCTAAATTGGTTTATCTATATATATATATATATATATATATATATATATATATATATATATATATATATATATATATATATATATATATATATATATATATATATATATATATATATATATATATATATATATATATATATATATATATATATATATATATATATATATATATATATATATATATATATATATATATATATATATATATATATATATATATATATATATATATATATATATATATATATATATATATATATATATATATTTATATATATATATATATACATATATAAATATATATATATATATATATATATATATATATATATATATATATATATATATATATATATATATATATATATATATATATATATATATATATATATATATATAAATATATATATATATATATATATATATATGTGTATATACACATATAGAACTTCCAAGAGTTTGAGTAGTGCGGTTGTCAATAATGGGTAGAATTGGTGGATGTCACACGTGTGTATAGTGATCACTTAAACCAGATTTCCATATTATTCTTCATCTTTGATGAGATGTAAAAAAATAATATGAAACATAACTCCTGTAATTAGAGATAATCCACGTTAGTGAACAAGTATTTGGACACACTCAAAATGTTGTAGAAAATTATTTCAATGTAAAATCGAAGTTAGTAGAGTTTCAACGTTTATACAAAGGATTGTAAATCTAAGCAAGTATTCTCCAAATCACTAATTTGTAGTTTTTATCAGGATCACTCTGATTATCTGAAAGTTTCTGAAGCAGTCTATTAGAATAACTCTTTGGATTACGGAGGGCTCACCTTGTTTCCGATTAGTCCATTTCAGTATTGATTCGAAGAACGAGGGTGGTGTGCCTACAATCAAAATCTACACAAACTTTTCATGACTAAATAGTACGAGAAGTAATATAAAACTATGTATCTCAAAGCTAAAACACTACCTCAAGGGCGCTTCACTGTGAATGAATTGGGGAAAATATTATGGTGGAAATGATTGAAAAAATGTGTTTTTAGTTTTTTTCTAAAGATCATCTCACTCTCACTATTTCTAACCATTGGTGGAAGAGCATTCCGCGCCACCGTCCCGCAACAGCAAAGACACGCTCGCCAAATTTAGTGCGCTTTGCCCATTGCAGTTGTTGTAGCCGATCGAAGCGTGAGACGTCTATCAACCAATTCATCTGGAATACACAGCTCTTTTAGATATTCTGGAGCCATATTATGTATTGTGTTTATACATGAGTAGGCAGAGTTTATACTCAAACCTTTCGGGAAAGCGTAACCAGTGCAGTTTGTGAAGTAGTGGAGTGATGTGAAAATCAGTCTCGCTGCTGCGTTTAACACTAATTGCAGTCGAGTCATTTTATTGTTTGGTAGACCCGTGTATATACCGTCACATAATGTTCTGTTATATTACATTATAATGTATTGACAACATTTTGAGTGTGTCCAAATACTTGTTCACAAAATCTGGATTATCTCCAAACACCATTTTCACCTCACCAATAGATGTCTCTAGTGAAGTTCTAGTGATTCAAGAATAATGTTTCAAAATTGGTTCAAATATAAAGAAATTCCAAGAATTTGAGTAGTATGGTTGTCAATAATGGGTAGAATTGGTGAATGTTACAGGTGTGTAAAGTGATCGCTTAAACCAGCATATGACGGTCGTCAGCCCCGTAAATGCCCAGACATCCATATCATTCTTCATCTTTGATGAGATGTCAAAAAATAATTACAATGTAAGTGTGTTATTATTTTTTTAATTTATAAAATATTTCATTTTAAAACAATCATCTTGGATACAAGTCCCGGAATGGACTGAGATCCATTTCAAGCTATAGTGAATTTTTCTTTATCATTAATCCATGAACTATGGATTAATGATAAAGAAAAATAGCATAGGAAGACCGTGAAAAGGTGGGCATGATCAAGTATTTCAAATATTTGAATATGGTCAGGTGAGGAGTCGGGTCGATTGGCATGTATGTAAGAGGAGATGCATACATTAGCCAGAGAATGAGATTGCTAGGCAAGATAAATTAGTGAAGGGTTATTTTCTCTGCGGCGTGATGTTTATTTAATTAGTTATAAAAAAATATAAATATCAAAAAAGTTTAACTAGAAATGTGTAAATATTTTCAATCGCGATTATTTTTAACAGAAAAACTTAAATTATATTACTTTGAATGTTACATTTTTAATATTTGAAATTCAGTACAAGTGGACGTATTTTTTTGATCCGTGCATTTGTGCGGAAGTTTATGATACTCGCGTACTGTGATCATTGAATCCGCGTGGGAACACCCTCGTAGTAGCTTATAGATGTAAAAAACAAAGGAAAATCCAGAACGGATCCCTTCGCTACTCAGTAGACACAAAGAATTGTTCTCGCACTTTATGAGGGGATGCTGGAACATGGCGCTGATGGCGTCACTCCGAGTCTCATTAGGAGGAAATGAGAGTAATATTCACGAAGATATTAGCACAAGTTTGTTGCTCTATATTTATTCTCTCAGTGAGGCTTTATTTAAAGGTAGATTCACCATTATAACGTCGGCGGGTCAAATAGCTCCGCGGTCACGGGCAGACTTATTGGCAATTGAATTACGTACAAAGCGAGACCGCCGTAGAAGGTAGAGGGGGTGTACTAAGATGCTTTAGGCTGAATCTGTGGGTCTCTTTGATCTGCAGTGAAGGAGCTACTATCACTTTGCTAAAAAAAGAGATTTCTGAAAGACATAGACGCTCGCTACCCTTAAAATACTATTAAGGTCTACCGTTACATCAAAGCCGCACTCGTATCAACGTTTGATTTCTATCTTCTAGTTTAAGTTGGAATTCAGTTTTGCCGGGATATTCGGAGTTACAAAAAATAAGTTTAACGATTTTATTATACGAATGTTAGCGATATAAGATATTTATTGAAAGAAAAAATATTTTTATCGTCAAAGTTCAGCAACCGGCTAAAGTAATAGCTTTATTCACAAACAGGCTGTAATACATTCACGCGCCGAGAAGCACATATTGATTATGAAACTCGGATATTCCGCTCGCGAGCGTGTGAATATTCTTATTGTTGGTGAAAAATCCGCGCGCATAAATGGCGTGTACAGGCGCTATTTTCCGAGCATAATCAATAAACATAAAATTTATAAACGAACGATAAATTATGCGCCGAAACAAAACAAGTCCACGCACGCATCAATACGGGCGGAGGAACAAAACAAAGGGAACAACTTGGCAAAAAACAACAAAACGAAATGGCTGACATAAAACATGGACCCGAATAGCTGGCTTTGGTCCTGTTTTAAATATTAAATTTCGTCGAGCTTCCTGGACCGGCGGAGCATTAATTACTTTAATCCGACACAATCTAATTCTGCATTAATTGCGCCCGCGGGTCGACCGTGTATTTGTTTAAGCAAACTCCAGAAAGGTTTGGTGGCGCGCGGAGTTCCATCAGCGGGCCGCTGTCGCCGCCGGTCGTCACACATCTTGATTGCTCCAGCAACCGACGCTCCCTCTCCACGGCATAAATCACTGGTCGTCAATTTACTTTTGCAGGGGATGAGTTACCGAGCTTCGACGCTCAAACAGATATAAACCCGTATTTCTTCAATTCATTTACGACCATTCTTCAAATACATCTATTTTTATTATGTATAAAAACGAAAGTTGATCCGTATCGATTAATATTTGATGAGATATAATTAGGCGTATAGGGCCCTATATAAAACTAATGATCATTACTGACTGGATGTTTGAGTCAGGGTGGTTTCGTGTAGGTATACAAACATATATACAAAGGACTAAAACGGACGAAGAGGGTGTAGCAGAAATTTACGAGTATTCCTAACGGTCACTTTACCCCCAGCTGAATTGCCTTTCGATTTAAATAGTTATAAGGTAAACGAGGCACATTAGATTAACCAGCAAAACAATGGTAATCCGTCCCCAGCTAACCTTACTACTCCTTTACCTCGATTTGTTAACGGAGGGGACTCAATTGCTCGGTTACAAATAAGTACTACTCCGTGAGCGAATACAAGAAACCAATTAGATCGAGGGATAATTATTTTCTGAGTGATTGGGTGATACAATGTATCGGTTCGCTTAGATAGAAACACCGGAGTTATCGATTAAGAGTGGTATCAATGACACTGAGAAACATTCGATTTGAAAAATGTAGGTATGTAAATATCAATATCTAAGTAGAATTCAAAGTGAAATATTGATTTAAGATCTGTTCTTCATAAATATATTTGAATAAGGATTTACTAAGGATAATTCCAAACAAATTTTGTAAAATATAGTGATAGTGTTAGCTACTAACAAATTATTATTATTTTACATTATTTAAAGCAAACAAAAAATAATGAATACTTTAACCTCAATTCTCAAACTATTACAGAATAAAGCAGGTATAATACACCACTTCACGTTAAAAAATGCGAAAACTTTTAAATTTTGAATATATCAACAAAATATTTTTATATTTTTTAAACAATTTTTTGCCTGCAAACATCGAGGTCTAGCGTGTCGAGCATGACTTTAAAAAATCAGAATCAATAGCAAAGCATCAAAGGATAGCGTTAGACCATTATATCCTGTGGACATAACACACATATATATATATATATATATATATATATATATATATATATATATATATATATATATATATATATATATATATATATATATATATATATATATACATATACCCATATGTATACACAATATAATGAAAAGTAATATAAAAGGAGTTAACAAAGCAAAAAAGTTAATGATATAGAGTAAATTAGGAAATTAATAAAGTGAAAGAGTATATTACGATACACGACGAGCTAATAATGATGGTCTTTTAAGAACTAAATCAAGGTTTTATCGTATTGCAGGGATCATTCGCATGCGATAAATATCTCCCTCCCTATAATGCCTCCAGTAGATACACTATCCGTTTTATAAGAAAATGGAGGGAAAAAAAACAATATATGTATATAGAAGGCAAATAAATCATTCTCTTTTGGGTAACGGAAGGATTATTCCATTAGCTAATCTCGCGAAGTCTATAGAGCCATACGAATCTACGAGTCGTAGTAGGAGAGTTCAGCTACGTTGGAAAGGGCTAAAAATGGTATATTGTTTACAAAATCATCGGGATCGTTAAGTTTGCCTTTTCTATGACTAACAGTTTGAGTAGAAACAATGCTCGAAGATTCGGAACGAGCTTATGAAAGAAGTGTAATCCAATTATCGGGTAGAAATGTATTGGCCGGTTGTCTGGTCCGCACCGTCAGCAAGATGTCTTTACAAAACTGGACGTGTATCAAGCTTGGAGAACTGAGAGGCATTAGGAAAATATTCCCATGTAGTAGAAAAGTAGAGATATAATGTTCCTGGGGTTGGCCGCCTACGAGCTAGTTGCTAACTTCGTTATTGTCAGAGATTTAGACGATACAATAGCGGGCATGAAGAACGTAATATCCTTAATTTATATGTGAATTTTTTATTATTATTTTGTTTTTAAGGAGAATGAAATGCAGTCGAAATGCGATCTCGCAGAAGTTGAAAAATGTTGAAGTATGAAAGTTGTTTGAAAGGTGATATCGGGAAAGAATATAAGTCTGAGGATAGGCATTATCGATAAAATTAGGAAGAGATGGTTTGGGCATGTGAATCGAGTGAAGAAATAACATTAAAAAAGATATATGAGATGAATGTGGTTGCTAATAGAAGAAGCACAAGAAAACTCATTACTAGGAAAACTAGGGTCATTATTTCAAATACTTGAAAGTATTCAGATCTGAAGTAGGAATAATCGGCGGGTATAAATGACGAGATGTCTGTATATGGAAGAGGCGAAAATTGTTCGCAAAGGCAAAGTGTGGCGTTTAACTCTTTCTATTTAATCTTGGAAAAAAAAGGCAATACAAATTCTCAAAAATGGACAGAATGGTGAACGTTACACAAGTGCATAAACCGATCACTTAATCCGCCTAGATGCTTTATGTCTCATATTATTTTTTGACATAACATCAAAGATGAAGAAGAATATGGAAGTGTAACATTCACCAATTTTATACACTACTCAAGTTCTTAGAAGTTCTTTATATATGAACCAATTTCGAAACATTGTTCTTGAATCACTAGAACTTCACTAAAGACATCTATTGGTGAGATGAAAAAAAGATTTTTACTGAGCAGTAACTCTTTTATTAGTATGTGAGGTCCGAATCCTGGGTTGTAATCATAAACATGAGAACGCCAGAAAATATCATATTCATTTTAATTTTTGAGTTTGACATAATAATGATAATTTGACCAGATAATTTATTTTGAGTGTGTCAAAATTATAGGAGTTATTTTTTATATTATTTTTCGACATCTCATCAAAGATGAGGAAGAATTTGGAAGGCCTTACGGAGCTGGCTGGCTTTATCTCTCATTGAGATACTTTTGATATTTATTTGTGGTGAATAATTTTGTGTCTTTAATTATTTTATTCATTATACTACACAAAATTTTAAATCAAGATAAAGTTGCTTTAAAAATTAAGTAATTTAATTGATAAAATAATCAGTTAATTAAGTCTGTAACGGTCACAACAGTAAATATGAATGTTATTAATGCTATGTCACAAAATGCTGTAATCTTACATTACTTCAACAAATTATTTGAAGTATGTCAAATCTAGAATTTATCAATAAATATTCCTTGAAAATTTTGTCTACGAACTTGATATTGTCATTTTAACAGAATGTTGGATCAATGATTTCTAAAGTATTTAGCCCGCTTAATTAATATTCTAAATTAAATATCAACTAGAATAGCGGCATAGTTAACTATGTCAAAGACGAAATTCCTTTAGCATTTGAGAAAATGCAAATCCCTGAAACTTAAGTCAGAACTTAGGCCTGAAAATAGCACTCCAAAATAATGTATGTATATCAGCAATTTATAGGACTCTTTCACATGTCTAGACATTCCGCGCATCTCAGATTTCCTCAATTTCTTGGAGCTTTTATTGAATGATAGGAAATATTACTGTGGTCAGGTCATAATTGGAGATTACCATATAAAAATGATAAACAACAAATATTTAGAGGCAATTCATACGAGTATACTGATTTCCTTACAAAAATTAGTCTTAATACCAGGAATCAAGCAAATCTTGTATTGATTATGGAAAAATTAAAGAAGTCTCTATTTTGGATTTATTTATTTTTCAAGTAATTATTACGGAACATCAAATCACCGCTTTAAGTAACAATTCTGGTTTTTATGCAGATTGCGCAAAAACTTTTCGTATATAAAATGTTTAAATCAAAATCAACCAAATGATTATTACATTGTTGTATTTCTTTTTAATTTATTAACTGATTTTGGAATAATCATTCCATCATCAGGTCAAATGTAGACTGTCTACATTTGACCTGAAGATGGAATGATTATTCTAAAACCAGTAGTGTTACACAAAGTGATCACACAAATGTATTACATAAAGTGAACGATGAATGATAAGGAGAGCGTTATATTATAATCATACCACAATGTTAAAAATGCTTTTAATATACAAAATATAGTCTCTCTCTTTATCTCTCATATTAAAGCTCTTTTATTTTTTTTTTAAAGAAATTTCACTTTAGTCACGTGTATGGTGTTTGTTGCATGCGCATTTTTTTATTATTTTGATTTTCGCCTTTTCAAAACTTGTCATTTATAAAATTGCTTGGAAGTTTATTGAATATCTTAAGTAAAATACGATACACATAATTTTAATACAATAAATTAAAAATAATATTAACAAATGTCGTAGTTCTGGCAATCGTCATAAATAGCTGCCATTAAAAGTAGGTTATGATATTTAATATAATAAAACTCTATTTTACTTAATACATATTGAACACCTAAGTATGCGTCACGTAATAAAATATACGCTGTTACCCTGGACTACTCGTAGTACCCTGAGCGTGAGATTGATCACCTTGACGATCCTGTAATTTACGATTAAAACAACGTCGTATAATCCTAAGTTTTGCCTATCCATCATTGAATCCAGACAAGATGAAACAAAATTACATTTTTCTTATCTTAACCCGCTATAAATTTATGGGCAAATGTAGAGCTTTTTGAATATTACGTCAAAAATATTTTAAAATAAATATTTTAAACATAAATTGCATACCACTTTATTTTATATTTTAACCTTTATGCATATAAAATGATTTGTGTGATACTGCATCTGATTGATGTGAGTTTTCATTACATAAAGGTAACTAATATTGCACTTGCATTAGACGAGGAATTTATTTGATGAGATAAAAATAAAACACTTCTATAAAACGTTTAAAAAACAACTGGTGCTCTTATCAATTTTTTTGCAATAAATGTTTGTATTTAACCTGTTGATAAGGACATCTATTGTTCTCAAAACTAGAAGTGTTTACATTATTCAAGTGAAAGTGGTCTTAAAAATTATCATGTTGTTCCTCAAAGTTTAAAACATATCGATGAATAATAAAGGAGAAGAACTTTGGGGTAAAATAAATTTCTGCCTTTTTTATTTAAGAAAAGAAATATTCAAATAGGAAATGAAGGTTGCATACATTGTGTAAATTGTAGATAGTTCGTGTATACGTTTATGTTTAAGTCGCTTGAAAACAAATGTGTTTTTCATGTTGTTAACATAGGTTTTTAGGATAGTGGAATTAAAATATCCATATGCTATATTTTAAAAGTAAACCCATGTCCGAAATAAATATTCATGAGATCACAGATTTTCTGGCGTATTTTATAGAAAAGTCGTGCGTCAGAAATCTTTTTACGAGGTGACTTGTTTGTACTGTCTTTGTCTTTCTTCGGACTAATCATACAAAGCCTCATCAATCACCTGACATTACAGGAACAGGGACGACCGGAATGGGTGGCAGACGGTGGGTGATTCCCGCTCAGAGTTGAACACAAAAACGGACTGTTTTCTACTGGAAAGCATACTACCGGTGGAAAGCTCTTCAATGGAGAATGTAAGTAATGCGATGCAAATCCCACGGCCTGGGATCGGGCTATGTGGGATAATGTAATTGGTGCATCGCTCATGGAGGATTAACAGAGGATTATCAGTGATCAGTGATCAGTTACTTTGTACTCAAACAATGTGTTCGCGGGCTAATCGATTTCATCGCTAAACACGGAATATATTTACGGTTCCTTCATTACAGAGTAAATTTAAACTTTTTAAATAATAAATTAATTTATTTTATAAATGGAATTGAGTGTTTGTGCAAATACTAGCTTATTTTTAATTTAAAAAAACCTTTATTTGATTTGAAATGTTAAATTTAATGTTTTTGGTTATTAGAATTTTCTCCGTCTCAGTAAGCTAAATTGTGGTTACAGTGTTTGGCTACGTAAATTTTTACCCTAGTTTTAATTTGATATCACCTTAGACTGGTACATGAAACGCAAGACTGATCTTCGTGAATTTATATATTGAACTATCAAGATATATAAATAGATATATAAATATGCACCATTAGATGGGAAAACGGTTTAAGAAAAAAATTGAAAGATAATAAATACATAAGTTATTTTGCATTTTTGTTTTTTTTTTAAACAACTAAAATAAATATTTAATCCATTTTTAAGTAAATGCCACTGTTTCTTACAAACTATTGTGACATATCGCTCACTCCTTTCAAGAACGTCATAAATCAAAAATTGTAAATTTTCAGTTGTGCATGTTTTCGGAATGCCCAGAAAATGTACTATATCCCAGCAAAAGCGGCATATTATTAACTTAATATTTAACCGCTACAGGGCAGAAAGTGTTGTTTTTGCATTTTGAAGAAAAGGCATTGTTTAATTATTTTTTTGAAAAAACTAAATATTTTTCAAATGGAGAAAAAAACTTCAGATTTTACCTAAAAAGATCTGTTGCACATTAAAAAGTTCAGTAAGTGGCTTGATATTTATTTTTAATACATTGTATTATATTCTTAAACTTTAAAAACGTTCTCCTGAAAAATCAAGTATTTTGATTTATGACGTTCTTGAAAGGAGTGAGCGATATGTTTGATGCATTCCACATCATTTTCATTCGGTGTATATACATATATTTTACTAAAAAGTCTATTAAGGCCTTAATAAATGCTCTTACTTATCATACTGATTTAATTAATAGTTTTTACAGGTTTGTATAAACTGGATGATATAAAAAATTAAATCTTATAAATTTAAAAATAGTAAATTCTTAGTTATACCAGAACTTATTTAAAATCAATATTGAACACCATTTTTTTCGAACCAAAATATCTTACGATTCCAAGTAATTTAAGTGCTTTAAATACAATGTATTTATATTAAAGGGCGGGCTTTAATTAAGAGCGTTGACCTAGAAATTCTCCTCAGATCTCAGATCTAAGAATTTCGTATCGTTAGGGTGTTCTCTCTTGGAACCTTTAACCAGATAAATAAATTATATTGTATCGTCAGTAAGTACAAATCAGAACCCATTTATTTTCACATTTGCGTTTTAAATGCTGACCCGTCTACGGTAAAATTAATATATTATGGCAGAAAGTAAAAGAAGTAAAAATTAAATATTAATAAATAGTAAATAATAACTATGGTCGAGTTTTTACTAAAACATGAAATTGAAACACGTGTCACAATAGATTTAAAGAAATAATGGTGTTTTCTTAGAAAAACATACATTTAAATTTATCACAAACCATTTATATCAGTATTACACATTAACGCACTAATGAATAAAAGTGCAATTATCGAACAAACGGAACATTTTAATGCAAATATTGTATTGTTACTTTTTTCAGATGCTCTATCTCGCATACTTAAACTCTCCTCTTTTTGATTTTTAAAATGCGCGTGCAATATATAAATTATATTGAACGCGTATTTTATTTTTATACCTAACTAAGCATTTTAAAAACATATCCAAAAAATATATTTTTTTGGTAAGTGGGTTTTGATTTGCAGTATTTTATGGTAAAATACCACATATTCTATATAATTTGTATAATATTCATATTATTAAATAAACGTAAATAAGGTTCAGGGACCAAATAAGGAGCACGGAAGTTCGGAAAATGTTTAATACGGGGGACATAGTTGGGGAAGACAGCGAAAAGGATTCTGGAATGCCCACGTCAATAGAATGCAAGAAAATAGACATGCCCAAATTGTTCTTCAAAAGAACCCAGACGGAGACGGACCCAAACGTGAAGACCACATGGAAGACATCGAAATTGGTAGCGTAACAGTTGGCAGTCCACGTCACAAGAGATGAATAACGGTACAGACAGATAAGAAGAAGAAAAAGAAGAAGAATATTTAATAAGTGGAGTTCGGTATCATTTTAGAATCATAAGATTATAGACTCAAGTGTCTGAAGTTTGATCCCCATTTCACCACAAATTGATCCCTTAAGTACTTCATTTAAGAATGAAGAGTCAACAATTTTCATTTTCCCATATTTTTATTTGAAATTTTGTATCGATAAAATAATACGTACTTTTTTGTAATTCAAATACTTGTGAACTTTTCGGGTTAAGTATTAAAATTCATTTTTATTATATACTTATAATAACTTAGAAGTCCTAAATTAAGTTAAATAAAAATAATACAAAAAACGACATTTTTGTTCAAAGTTCATTACTTTCTAATCCTTTTATGTAAACGTTCATGATTGTAAGTAGATCGGAAGATGCAATGAAGCGAAATGTGTTTAAATGATATTGAATTATTTCTGTCATTCCATTTATTTCCATGAAGATACGTATAACAAACGATTTGTTGCCATAGTAATTGTTTACCCTGTCTTACAAATGCTCATACTTTCATTCCAATCTTTGTGAAATAATGTCATTTTTGAATAAGCTCACGAAAGTATCAATTTCAAAATGGAGTTTACTCAACAATAATCTAGACAATACGTCGCGATGTAGAATTTAAAGGTGTAATAATAATACATAATATTATAGGTGTATCAATATGAGATGACGATCTACCGTTTTTATGCGAAAGAAGACGGAAATCTGAGCACCTTACAGCTTATGACTGGATATTCGGTTGGCTATGTGACCATTATATATTTTTGTTAAATTAATCCGTAGGGCAAATCATCAAGTATCTGATAAAATATTTGAACAATTATAATTGTTTATAATACAGAATTTAAGTACGTGTATCAAAAGGTCACGCAGGGTTAAAAGTTAAAGTTAAAAATTTTATAACATGTAGTTTATTTGTATTATTTAATTGGTAATGAATTAAAGATTAAAAACAAAACAAATTTCATAGTTTAAGCCATAAAAGTCCCTCATTTAAACTTCCTCTCCAAACACGAGCAGTTTATTTTCTAAGATAAGTTAGTCATCTAAATGTTATTTTATTATTTATTAATGGTAAAAGGAATAAAATGTTTATTATTTTTCATTTACTGAGCGCAACAGTCATAATAACAAACAGTTGTTTAAATATAAGAAGTCCTTAAAACTATACAAACGATTTTTTTTAAAAATAACATTACTAAGAAATTACGTCTTGGCACATAAGTAACGTAATAATCTTCTATTTTTAATTTTACATTTTATATAAAATATTGTTTTTTATTTAAGAAAAAGTTTGTCTCCTTATTATATTTAAAACACAAAAATATGAATTAGATGTACATATCTTACGCTTTATATAAATAACTAAATTATAAAGCTTTCCGTAAGTAATGTTTGTCATTGTTTCATGTGATTGTTTAGGTTTTTTTTTGTTCTTACTACCTATATGTCCGTAATTCGATATTTTATCTCTAAAATATCGAATTACGGACATATAGGTATGTCTCGTAATTAAGTTTTTACAAATCGTAGATATCAGTATAACGGCATGAGTTTTTCTCTTAATAAAATACCATAATCTGATATGAGACACAGACCTTTTTCGCGAATGGGTCTCGCGGGAATATTAAAATTCATCAGGATATCTGTCGAATTACAAATAGAATCGATCACGTGGAAATATATCTCTGTTCTTTGTCACCGCACTAATCCTCAAATGACAAAACGAATTAAAATTTAATAACGGTAGGCAATCACAGGGCCCTAAGTATCATATCAATCATTCAAGCTAACCACGAGAATCTTATTCGAAAGTTTAATCGGTCGATATGAATCGGAAGGCCCGAGGCGTCGAGCCTTCACCCGTTAAATTTATCAAGTGGCTACAGCTAAAGTTTTGGACTATTCGGCAGTGATACAAACTTGAATCCCTTGTAACATAGATCTCTGGCCGCCAGTAACTTACCGCACTGTACAGCGTGAAGTATCGGGTAGTAGTTGCGTCTGTGTTCGTGGACAGTGGGAATTGGGAGAGCGTTTGATTAGTTTTCAAGGCGTGACCGGTGCCGAGAGGAATGTATCCGAAGGAAACTTCACTCTAAATAACTGGGAATCCATCTCCAAACATTTTTGCTTGAGCGATTTAGCGAATTGCCTCTCATACACATTTATTTCAAAGTAAGCAGAACACCACACCGATCTGTCTTTGCAAACAATCTTCGCCTCTTACACATGCATGCATTTCCTCATACACGGCCGCCAATTATTCCGACTCCTGACTTTACCATTACGTATTCAAAATACTTAATAATACTTTAAGTTTTCCCTATATTTTCCTCTGCTTTTATTTCTCAATTAAAAAATGCCTTCTTTAAAAAGGCCCTATCTTTTCAAAGAAGATAACGATCGTTTCTTAAAAATATTTGAAAAACAAGACAGAATCTCAAAAATGATGGCGATTTATAAATAAGAAATAAACCCTCCTTCGAGATTGAAATTTGATTGATACTCGCTGATTGACTGTAAATACGTATTTATTTATATATGTTTTGGAAGATATCCGGGAATAGAATCTCTTTGGTTCTTTAAGACCTCAAATTTCACATATAAAATCCCAGAGACTCACATATTTCTAACGACAGCCACCAACGGAATAGGAAGACATTTCACGAAAATGCGAAAATCAGTTTATTGGAAATTCCAAACTCCCTCTTCACTGTTATTGGAGGATATTGTTTTTAAAATTAGCATAAAGAAAATATTTGTAGAATATCATGAAACTTAATAAAGTTAAGTGACTTAAAAAAAATACAGCTTGGAAATAAATATAAAAAAAAAGTATTGCAAAATTTATGGAAAATTGTTATTTGTTTCAGATTTAAAGCTTCGTTCTTGTCTGTGAAGACTGCAAATCTCCCATTTCCTTTTCCTTTGATGTATCAAATGACACCTTGCATATTTTTAAATATTGTATTTAAAATAATGATTTTGAAACTACTACCTAAATGGCGCTTCTCTGTGATATGGGTGAGGAAAATGAGATTGTGGAAATGATTTCAAAAATGCGTTTTTAATTTTTTTTTCTTAAAATATCAAATCACTCTCACTGTTTCGCATAGATTGTCTATGACGTATTAGACTAAGAGAGAAAAAACATTATTTCGACTGCCCGTTGAATTTGAACTATTGGAAAATTTTCAGTTTTTCGTCTGATGCGGATCAATTTACCCTACCGCGCCAAAAAAAATCACATCAAAAGTGGAATATAAAGATACATATTTTAAATTAAGAATAATATTGTGTCCTATTTCCCCAAACATAATTTTACGGGACAAATTAATTCTTGACTCCTATACTTACACGTTTACTGATTTTGTTTAACGACTCTAAAAAGCTTTAAATATTCAGATACAATATAATTATAAAAATTTTATCTCAAAAAGATGTATCGTCAACACAACAAGGGATGAATTTTTAAAATTTTATTTTATTATGTAAAGAATTATAGTATTGCATTTTTCTATGTCTAAACATGAGATAAGAAATCTATCGTTATCACGTTCACTTTATCACAACCTAAAATTTGATATACTTTAGTGATGCAATTCTGTACATCGAAATTCCTAATAAATGAAATAATTATTAAATCAGCTCATTTAGCATTAAAAAAACATTTTTTTTTCTAAAATAAAATAAAGTAAACGTAAAACTGTTTTTAAAATGACATAAATTGAGTGAACTTTTAAAATATTTTATATAATAACCAGGTTAGCGTCATATATTTTTTTCAGGGTGAAGAGTCAAAGTCATCTAAAAATTTGTTTTAAAATCATTGACAGGGCATTAATATTTTTTTCCGCCAAGGCAAGCAAGTATTTGTAATATTTTGGACTGTGATCAATAGAATACTTATGCAGTATTATGAAACAAAAATGATAATCCTAAAATATAAAAAAATAGAAAAGGCGTAGATGTTCGGAAAATTCATAAAAGTGGAAATATCTGGAAAACTAAGGCTCTTTTACTGAGGTCTTGTTTCAATTGTTTGGTGAATTATAAGCTGGCCCAACACCTCTATATTTATATATATATATATATATATATATATATATATATATATATATATATATATATATATATATATATATATATATATATATATATATATATATATATATATATATATATATATATATATATATATATATATATATATATATATATATATATATATATATATATATATATATATATATATATATATATATATATATATATATATATATATATTATATAAAATTAAAATATCGATCACAGGGTAAAAAAACCCTATGTCTGATAGAATAAATAATAAAGCAAAAATAATAAACTGTATTTTTTGACTGCGAGATATAGCATGTATTTGTTTGCTTTTAAATAAAAACCTTATGAATACTGATGGGTTTTTACGCCTACATGCATATGCAAACCGCAACCGAAAGATACCTCTTTATGGCTGAATTATAGAATTTTTACTTTTTTCTGTAGACTAAGCCAGGATGAGGAAGACAATATGGATTGGACTGATGTGTAAGATCATAAAGGCGAAACCCCGCAACCGCTTCTTCGTAGCGCTTAAAACCTCTTTGAATCGAAGATAATATATATATTTATATAGATATGAGTATCATGCATGATACCTAATTAATTAAGCTACTTCAAACAGCCAAGCGAAACGAATTCACATATATGAATTAGTTTCTATCTAAGTAGGATAGGGATGGGTTAATATATTGTGGTTAGTTGTAGCAGTCAGCTTAGTAAATCTAATAATCTGAATATCATTTCACTTTCATATTAATTTCACTCGCCATAATTCTACTAGAAGCAATTTAATGTTTCACATTTTTTACTCGAATTGCACTTAGTCGATACCACTTTTTCTTAAAATGTATTGTTACGTGTGTTTTTATAGATTCCGTATTATTTTCAAACACCGAATGTGATTAAGTCTAAATTTTACGGTGTTTGAAAATGATGCACAATGCATAGAAATACATGTCACATTAATACTCTCCTTATCATTCATCGTTCACTTTTTGTAATACCACTTTTTCACATCAAAAGGTTAAGGCTGCTTTTACTATACAAGATACAAACAAACATATTGTTTCAAAATATTCCAGTTCATGACTATTGGTATTAATAATTTAAATGATTTACAAATAAATTTTAAATTTAGACATAGCTTCGCATATGGTGTTTGAAAATATCGCGGAATGCTTGGAAAAACATGTCAAAACAGATTTAAAGAAATAGTGGCCAAATAATTATTTTTGATATTACCATAAAGTGACTAGCGAATCAATTAATGAATTGAATGTTACTTGTACCTAAATTAAAATTACAGAAATCATCTGGTTTAAATTAAGGCGAGAATAATCGACCACGTCAAAGTTCCTCTAAAGCACACAGGTACACTTATATTAAACCCTTGTTAGCCGGTGAACATTACTAGCTAGGATTGGGAATACCAATTTCAATTTAAGAAGCAATATGTTACATCGGAATCATGTTTAGTACTTTCTATATTACAAATACCATCTCGCACGAAGTTGTTGTTTTGTGAACATAATAACGCATTCCTGAAAATACGAGTATATTCTGAAACGAAACGGATATAAGGGAGAAGAGAAATCAATAAAATGATTTTTTTTGAGGGTAAAAATCTCATCCCTCTCGTAAATCACCAATTTATAAAAAATAGTTTGTAAAACAAAAGTAATTGTTTTTAATATTTAAAAATAGGACCAATCCTTGATAAGAAAATCACAACAGGAATAAAAATAAGTTTACTGTTTGTCGTAGTAACGCCCTTACGTTTGTGTAAAAACGTACTAAGGTAACACTCTCCTTATCATTTATTGTACACTGTAATACCTTTTGTAAAAACACTAGTTCGTGACAACCGGTTTCATGCCAAATAATCATTCCATCATCAGGTCAAGTGGATAAATATGAAATTGTTATACGTATGGTCTAACATTTATACAAAAATTAAATTATGTAAGAGGGAAAGAAAACAATTAAATCACAATGGGAATATTTTTCAAAGTGAACGATGAATGGTAAGGAAAGTGTTTGGAAAATGCTTTTTAAACACAACAAAAACAAAAAATTACTAGGGTACCTAGAATACAATCTACAATACATTTTTTCCCAGAAAACTCTGTAAAATTATTTTATTTAAATTCTTATATTATGTGTAAGATGAAATTAATAAATAAATATGATATTTGAGTAAAACTCCATATTAACTTCAAATTTCAATGGTGGAATTTCTTGCGCAGTAAATATAAGTAAATATTTAATGAAATTCCACCAAAAAGTCGATAAAATTAAATCCTAATGTTAACCATGAAGAAATGTTAATTAAAATTTAAGATCAAGTAATTATATCAAGTATTTTAATACTCATTTATGTATAAAATATAATCGTGTATAAATATATGCTTATATTTACAAAAACAAAATAGATTTGTGTATGATTGCATGTCAAAATAAATTATCTTTCTAGTAATTTTATAAACTTATATTTTAAAATGTGCCCTCGGTAAGGGAAAACGCAACGAGGGCACAGTATGTAATTATGTAATGACCATCATAGGCTGGTTTAAGTGATCACTTTACAAACTGTAACATTCACCAATTCTACCCATTATTATCATTCATACTTCAAAAATTCTTGGAGCTTCTACATAAATTGTTGAAATTCGAAACATGTTGCTTGAATTGACTAGAATTTCACTAGAGATATCTATGGCAAGATGAAAGTTGCTTTTTGTTGTGCAGAAACTCTTTCGTTTGTGTGTGAGGTCCGAATTCTGGATTATATTCACATACATGAGAAACGTTTGAAAGTATCCTTTATTTTTTTTATATTTTAGCTTAGAGTTCGATCAGTTAATTTATTTACAAAATTATGAGTGTGTCCATTAAGGAGTTATTTTTCATATTATTTAATATTTTATGTAATGCAATTGATATTTAATAATAATAAAAAATGTTGGAAAATAAATATATGTGATTTATTCAATATTAACCTGGGCTGGTACCTGGAGCGTATGCCTGATCACCTTTTCTTCACGTGTTACAACGATCAAATTAACAGTGCGTTTATATGAAGCATTGATCTATGCACAATTTGGGTACGGATAAGGGTTTGATGAAGAATATATAAAATATCTCCTAATTGGAGATAATCCAGTGAACAAGTATTTGGACACACTCGAAATGTTATAAAATTGCAATGATTCGTTAATCCATGGCAGGCAATGGGATAGACATTCGGTCGTAAAATCGCTGGTCACCGAGTGAGGGTAGATGTTAATAATTCATGGGAGGAACGGAACTTTCCGTGTTTCTTAAATACGTTTTGTTCAAATAGTCCCAAGCCGACTGTCGAATCCTAAACCTCTCACTTGTCGCCACTTCCTTTATCAAGTATTAAAGAGTATAAAGATGTATTATTCAGAGCGGTAGTGAAGTGCTATAATGGCTTCACTGCTAAGGACTTGCCTGAATTTTTGAAGCGGGTTTTGGAATAATTATAATTTGAATTCAGGCAACTTGTAGATAATTACGGATTTTTCTCGACGGCTCAGTCTAGTAATTGACGTTTTTATTATATAAGAATAAACAAGATAGACTTCTTCTCAGTTCTTCCTCATCACTTGGGTTATGACCCTAATAGAAGCAATTTATCTGATATGATATCAATGAAAAAATACGTATGTGTAATATAATTTAATGTTTATTTACATGTTTTAAGAAAAAGTAGTTGAGAAAAAAATATTTCAACTTTTAAAAAATACGACATACTTTTTTAATAAATCTGCCAATAGCAAACGGTAAACGAGAAGAGAATAATGATTTATTTATACAAATGTTTAAAACGTACGACTGTATAATACTCGTAATAAAAGTAATCCAAAACTGACAAGAATTTACATTATATCAAGTTTTCTCATCAAATATTTTTCGATCAAATTTTATCATATAATCAAACAGATATCACAGATATTCCAATGTAATTTGGGATTCTGCAGTGCGAAGCTAATTTTGTTCAGACACTATCAGATTTGAACGAAGAGGCCTAACAATAAGGGATGCCAGATAACAACTCTACGTCAAGAATAATCTACTCACTATTATGTAAAAACTGCGCGTGCAGCAACATACACGTGATAGAAGTATAATTCCTTAAAAATAAATAATAAAAGAGATTTAGTGAGAGATACAGAGAGAAACATGATTTTAAAATAAATACGTATAGGCGCCGTGGCGTAGTTAGGTAGACGCTCGACTGCGAAACTGGCGTCGCGGGTTCGATGACCGCCAATTGCAAAATGAATTCAAGAAAGTTTTTGTCGTGTATTTTTCACATTTACTTTCTCTTTCTTTACTATCTTACCTGCAGACAAGCATCTAAAATAGACGTTTTGCAGGTTATTCCTAAAAAAATACCAAAATTTATATTAAAAATAGCCCATTTATTCAATATTTACTCTGATATTACAATGATTAAAGAAAACACTTCGTTTTTTACCACTTGAGTTTTATTATAGACTACATGTTTCAGAAGTTAAACTTCCATCATGAAACATGTAGTCTATAATAAAACTCAAGTGGTAAAAAACGAAGTGTTTTCTTTAATCATTGTAACATGTCTTACCACAAAGTTAATGCTGAAACAATAAATAAAATACTCTGATATTGATTGGTGTTTACATTTTCATTTCACTGACATTAAAATCTAACTATTTTACTACGAAAGGGGACAAACCGTTCTGGATTCGATTCCTGGTGGGAGGACAAATAAATATTGGTGATATTTATTCATTATTACCCTGGACTGGTAGCTGAAGCGGAAGGCTGATTCTATTCCTTCTTGTGTTAACGATCAAGGTAACACTGCGTTAATATGTTGAAGTGCCCTATGCACCATTGAGGTATGGAAAAGGATTTGAAAACGAAGACAGAGAAGAAGAAAAACAAGACATTAAAATTAATTGTGATACTCATCGTCTCAAGGACACAACTCTAAAATGTAGATAACTTTTTTAAATTATTTTAATTTTTACTAAAATTAAGAATTATCTTCACGTAGGTGTTTGAAAATGATTCGGAATGCATCGAAACACGTGTCACAATCGGTTTTAAGATATTATAGTATTTAAACCTGATCCGCACCCAATGGTGCAAAAGGCAATGCATCATATAGAAGCAGTGTTATCTTGATCGTTAAATACACGAAGGAAAGGTGATCAGCTTTGCGTTACAGGTACTAGTCCAGGGTGAATAAATAAATGTAAGACCGAAAAATCTCTAATGTTAATTTTGACTCTTGGAAATCGAACCCAGGACCTCCAGCATGGTAGCCTAGTGCGCTTACCACTACACTATAGAGGCGGACCGTAGTATAATAGACAGATATTACCAAAAAGTGAGTGCGAATCATTTTATAATGTTATTGCTTTATGCAGGATTAAACAATTTTTCTCTCTCTTTGTGGCAGATCGTGCCTACCGAAACTACTGATCCAATAATGTAGGGTTGAGCGATAGCCACTTCATCTACCATCTTATTGACATACGAAACAGAACAGGAATAGTGATATCCGGAAATAATGACACAACATGTATAGGTACTTTCCATTTCACTGTTGTGCACTAACTTTTCTTACTTACATAATTTTTTTTAATTAAACCATATCAGCTCCCTAGGTGGAGCACACTGAGTCCAAAAACTATCTCCAGGCTTTTCTGTCGGCTGCCAGCTCCCTTGCAGCCTCCCAAGTCAGATTCCGAAGCTTTGACGAGAACTGCCGACGAATTGTCAGCAGTGGTCGTCCTGGGCGGCGCGAACCTGATGCCTTGTAAAAGAGGCAAGCTTGATTAAGGCTCTCAGGAGGCATGCGGAATACATGGCCAAGCCAACTGAATCGCCTAGAATGTGAAAATTAAAAATATTACATAAAAACATGTTATTTTATAAAAAAGTATAGTTATTATTATTAATTAAAAATATGAAATTTTAATGTTTATGGAAAAATAAATTAATCACTTGACGGACTTACATACCAACGTTTTAGAAGAGGAATGGAAAAGGATCCTAATACTTACCTTTCTAGTTTACCATCACGCCACTTATCTGCAGGGGTAGGCAGATAGTACAAAACCCCACACCACTCTGTCTAGGCAAATACTACATATATTTTTTTTCTACATTCAAGTATGTCTTCATACATACTCGCAGATTATTCCGACTCCTGACCTGACCACTTTCGAAATATTTGATAATGCCAAGTTTTTCTCACCCTTCCCCTGCTTCTTTTTCCAATTATATGAATTCATCTCAGATTTGTTATACTGTTCTTTCTTAACTCTTTCGTTCCATATGTCCTAACCATTTCAACACGCGTTTCTTTATTTTATCGATAATGCTTACCTCATATAATTTTTCGACATCTCAACATAGATGAAGATGAATATGGAAAGGCATTTACGATGCTTACGACCGTCATAGGCTGGATTAAGAAATCAGTTTAAACACGTGTAACACTCACCAATCCTACCCATGATTGACAAATAATGTTGATGCTTACCTCAGCTTTACATTATATTCTTATTTCACCGTTTGAACATCTATCATTCGTGGTATCGGTACACATTAATCTGAGAGATCGTATTTTAACTGCATTCATTTTATTTTCATAGTTATTTTAGCTACTTCATACATTAGGGTTTGAATCCAGGACCTGTATGTGCTTACTGCCGGTTTGGATTTCGCTAATTGGTTTTAATTTTGTAATATAACTTTTTTCAATGCATCATGTACTCTGTAAAATCTTATGTGTAAATAAATGACTTTAAAATATTTTATATTTTAAAGTCATTTATTTTAATTCAATTTTTTTTGTGATAAAAATTTCTTGAAATAAAATTAGTCTCAATTCAGTTTGCCTTTTATCTTAAACAAATATTTCGTCAGCACATTTGCTGAGAGGATATAATTCTTGGCGAATAAATAAGAGCGAATATGTACATTAAAATTCACGATAAATTATTTCATGTTCGGGCCAAAGTGTTCTCAAGAAAATGTTTTCATTTATGTAAATTGTATAAGCGCGATAAAATCGTTTTTGAGGCCGTCAAGCTAATCAGTTTACATTTCTAAGAAACACTTGATACGTTACTTCAGATTGAAAAGGTAAAATGGAGACGTGTCGATCAAGGAAAATTATTTTTCGTTTTTCAGCACGTTTTCCGACGAAGAAAACTGAGTGAGAGTGTAAAATATTGAATCGAGTTGGCCACGATTTTCGTAACAAATACTGAACAGGCACCAATTTAGTTGGATATAAAATTTTAATATCGCATATAGAATTATGTGGATTACATTTCCACTTCACGAATTTTTATAATTTACTTAATTTGAGGTAAACTTTTCTCATGAATTAAATAAATAAATATAAATATATGTTTATTTATATCTAAACGCATGAGAGGAAGAATATGGAAGCCTGAGTATTTATAGGGCTTACGACCTGTCATGGGTGAGTAAAATGATTTGGGAAGAATTTTATATACAATTCACGATGATAGTCACTTCGACCATAGACAAAGCCGAGAATTCGTATGTTTTAAATTTTATTAATTTTTTTATTAAGGTTCTTATAAAATATTTATTGCCGATATCGCTCACTCCTTTCAAGAACGTCATAAATCAAAAAACTTGATTTTGCAGGAAAACGTTTTTAAAGTTTAAAAATATAATACAATTTTTTAAAAATAAATATCAAGCCACTTATTGAACTTTTTACTGTACAACACATCTTTTTAGGTAAAACCTGAATGTTTTTTCTCCATTTGAAGAATATTTAGTATATTTAAAAAAAAATATTAAACAATACCTTATCTTCAAAATACAAAAACAACACTTACTGCCCTGTAGCGGGTAAATATTAAGTTAAAAATATGTCTCTTTAGCTGGGATATAGTACATTTTCTGGGTATTCCGAAAACATGCACAACTGAAAATTTTCGATTTTTGATTTATGACGTTCTTGAAAGGAGTGAGCGATATGTTTCTTGAGTCGTATACATATTTCATAAAGTTTTTATTGTCAGAATCTGAAGGTACATCTTTTTCCCTAGATAAATATAGGCAAATATTGCAATGTTTTATGACGTGTTTTTAAAAAAAATATATTCTGTAGATGAAAATGAATATTTCGAAATTATTTATTTTTTCTCAAATACAATGAATTCTGATTTCTCTACCATAGTCAAGTAGAAAAAAAGATGAGTTGAATGTATAAAACAAAAAACTTTTTGAAACACACTTTGACAAAGAAACATTTTTCTTTATTCGGACATAATAAAATACCATACATGATGAAATAAATTCGTTTTGTGAATTAGACTCGAGCCATTAGTCGAAAAAAGCCATTGTTTGCGAAGGGTCCCCTTGGTTTGATGTGCGTCCACGGAGGAAATTGGAGATAGGTAGAGACTATGAGAAGAGCTTGATCAAACAGAGATCAATGAAATTCATAAGGCCAATTTCGGGAGAGTTTCGTTCGGATAAAGCGGGACAGCTGCCAGGACATTGAATTTATTTTCAGGTAAATTTCACGACTTTCAGGTAGAAACCAATTTCATTGATAAACCGAGATTTTAAGATGCCGTTATTCTTAATCCCTCTCCCCGGTAAAATTCTATAGTTATCTTAAATATCTGAGTTTCTTAGAGTTTATATTTCAGTATAAAATTGTGTTTTGAATTTTCAAAAATTAAATTTCACTGAATTATCTTTTAATTACGTCAAAGGTCCAAGTGGAATATTTGCTTATTTTGTCAAGTTTCTTAAATGATTATCATTACTTTTGTTTTCATTAAGTATGTTATTAGGTACCTAGAAGAACGGCTACGTCATTAGTGGATCGAAATCCTATAAATGTGTTTTGAATAAAACTCCCCAATGTAAAAATGTAGCTAAAGGTTTGTTAATAATTGCAATTAGTATTGGCTAAAGGAAAAATAACACATAAATTATTTTCTTATACACTATTGAATTTCTCTATTGAAGAAAATATATCAAAACATTATATTTTTAAACAACTGCCGTGGCTGTCCTTTCATTGGTTCATTCATTAAACCTTATTTTTTAATACATTTTCGATTGATGGGCTTCAATCCCACGAATGGCAACTTTGATTGCGTGTTTAAAGGCCTCTAGATGGTAAGCGTAATATTATTAGGTTTGATGTTTTTCATAATTCAGTAGGTATATTGACATGAAAAAATCACCAATCGAAAAATCGGAAATCATTATTAATATCGAGAAAACATCAAAAGTTTTGGCCAACAATGATTCGGAAAAACTGATATTAAAGATATATTGGCGTCAGATAAAACAATCCCAAAAAACAGGCCCAATAAAAAAATGTTGATATTAAAAGAATTGGGAAAAACACTACCCACATATGTGAAATGTTGAGAAAAAGTTGGGTGGCACGCATCCACATGATATGACAAAGATTCTCCTCCGACGGACGTACTTCTGGCGCCCCCGACGCTCCCCCTCCCCCGCGGCATCTCACCATCCCTCATATCCCCTTCTCGCCACAGAGTTCAGATAAGGAATTTTTCTAATGCCACATATTATATAACGGGTGTAAATCAAAGTCATATCAAAATATCGAAAGCGTTTCGCTCCCTCACATTTGTCGCCGTGTTGGCTACGGTCTTGTGTAGATACATATGTACTTGTCTGTCTCTGTGTGAACGCTCATCTGTAACCAACAGACGTGTCTGTCTGCGTTTGTATGTGTGTGTGTGTCTGTGACAAAACTTTAACTCTGAAACCGTTTCCGATAACGGTTTGCAATAAATATTATTTTATTCCTGCTTTCAGAAACCATATACGAGAATCAACATATATAGAATAAAACTACGTACATAAGTACGGCATATTTTTCTCCTAAAGCAAATATGCGAAATGATATTTTTGTTTAAAATAAAATTGTGATTCTTTAGGCGTAACGTTATTTTTTTCATCGACTTGATTTTATTCCGTACATTTTGAATTTTAATTTATTCTCTCTATTTTAAAGTGATATTCGTACGAAACGACACGGTGTCGGATTATTAGCAAAGAGTGTAACGCGATGGAAATGCACGAATACTCGTGTATCATATAATATTTCACTAAAGCAGTAATGGACGAATGTGTTAATGTACATTTCATGTCATAAAATGAAAATCGAATCTTCTTGAACACAAAATGGCGGCATATTTTTAGGAGTTCTCATCATAAAGCTATTCACACGGCATGTGACATATCCTGAAAAATGTTTTACATATTTATAAGGGCATGATGGAAATGGGAGGCAAATGCAAGAAAACATTTTGCGAAATAATATAATTGTAAATTTTATGTATGACTTTTTATATATGGCCCAGTAGCGCTATTTGTGATTTGATTCCCGAGGCGGGGTGGATATTATTACCAAATATTCTTGTTTACATAGATACGCGAGACTGAATTCCAAACCATGCCATAATCGAAAATGGGGGAAACATATCTCAATGCAGGTGAATAAAGATGTTATAGATTTTTTATGGGTGGGATCCCTAAAATTTTGAGATAAGATTTGTGATATGATTCACAGTAAACTAGACTACTTTTGAAAATATATTTCTAAATACAAAAAATACTTTCAGCTGATTACTGAAATACTTATGATGTTACTCATACTAAAATAACTTATGATATTTGAAGAAAATATAATAAATTGAAAAAAAATATGTCTCTAAAAACCAAAACTGAAACATGTAAAAAGTTTTTATAGAGTTTACTCCATAAAATAAAATTAAAAAAAATCATTAAAAATTAGAAAGTTTTTCTATTTTTTTTGAACTAAATTGAAAAGTATTATATCTTGGTTTGGAACTAAACTGCACATATCTTCAAAATCGAAAAGTAGAATAACTTTATCCGCATTTCGTTTCATGTGAGTGACATACGCATTAATAGGAATCCAGAGGTAACTATAATATTTATAACGTTTGCCGACAACTTGATATACGTATGTAGGTAAAGAGAATTTATTTTCGAAGGTTTATACTGCACTTGGAAAAGCTGAACCTGGTCGATACAATAAGCTTTCGTATCGTTTCGTAAAGATAATAAATAAGCATAGCTCAATAAAAGTACTGAAATATAATAACTTGGGGTTTTCAAATGAGAACACATACCTGATTCAGTAAAACGTAAGGATAAAGAACCTTTTGAGTGTGTCCAAATACTTGTTCACTAAATCTGGATTATCTCCAATTATAGGAGTTATTTACATATTATTTTTTGACATCTCATCAAAGATGAAGAAGAGTATGGAAGTCTGGGCATTTACGGGGCTGACGACCGTCATAGGCTGGTTTAAGTGATCACTTTACACACGTGTAACATTCACCAATTCTATCCAGGATTCGGATCTCACATACTAATATAAGAGTTTCTGCTTAATAAAAAGCTTCTTTACATCTCACCAATAGATGTCTCTGGTGAATTTCTAGTGATTCAAGAACAAGGTTTCTAAATTGGTTCATATATATAGAACTTCCAAGAATTTGAGTAGTGTGGTTGTCAATAATGGGTAGAATTGGTGAATGTTACACGTGTGTAAAGTAATCACTTAAAACAGCCTATGACGGTCGTCAGCCCCGTAAATGCCCAGACTTCCATATTCTTCTTCATCTTTAATGAGATGTCAAAAAAGAATAGTTTTTTAATAATTTTTATCTAGAAATCTATTTTTTTCTTAAAATTTTTGCCCCTGACGACTATTGAAAACAATTACTAGATCATATAGACCCCCTCCCCAGACTTAACCGACTATCAACGCTATTTTAAATACCTTTTTTATCCATCATAATCAATTTCATATCATAATTCACGTTTGTAAAAGCGCTATTGAGGTAGTGTCTAACAAAAATGGCGTTTTGTAAATCATTCAAAATTATTCTTTTATTATTATAATATAGATTAAAAATAAAATTGATAACCTGAAATAAGTTAACTTGATATTTTCACATTGAAAAAATATAATGTAAACTCAAACCAAGGTGTAATACATTTCTGTTTCTTTAACATATCCAGATGATCTTTAAAAAAGTAATTTTCCATTTCATCTCATCTTCTCGCCTTTCTTCCAGCACTGTACTTTCGGATGTATTGTGCCTTTTGAAACATTACCCACGAACACAGCAAGTTACACTCTTTCGTAGAGCTAAGGACCGTATACATTTTGTGTAACTGTGGGTAGTGTATTTAAGTTGACACTTAATATGTGGTATTATGGTTCGGGGGAGACAATGATTGGTGTAGTCATAAATAAAATGCTTCCGCCTGTTGTTCCAAGTCTTAACACACTTACAATATGGCTTTCGAAACCTCTTCCTAAACCAAGAAAGGAGCAAATACACAAAATAAATGTACTAGTTGTAAGACTACAAATTGTAAGACTATAATTATTGCCTGTTTTATTTTACATGATAAAATAACAACTATATATTTTTTTTCACACATATTTAATTTGACCAGTGACCGATTTTTACCATTGACGTCATAAGATCAGAATCTTCAACATCAGATCATGAGATTATTTTCATATTTTTCAAATGTGTTCAATTTGAATCCAAGAGTGGACTAATTTTTTTAAAATCTCAAATTGAGTCACCTGTAATAAAACAAATCTACTTCATCAGATAATGATTATATTTTATTTTTATTGATTCTAATTATCAAATTATTTATTTGTTTGTATTGTTTAGAACTCGTGATTTATTTCCTCAATGTCTTTTTTTAAATAATGGAAGCTTCCCTTTACTCTCAAAATACGCCATATCAATCAGCAATAAATTTCAGGCTATTTAAAATTCATGGAAAATAACGGCAGCCCGATGTAAAAATGTCCATGAAACAAGGAAAAAATGCTCTTGTACAGAGACACAAAAAAGGAAAAGATGAAACTGATTTGTAATGATCGGATTAGGTAATAGAGGCAAAAATAAAAATTCGGATTTCAGGCGCTACCGTAAAGTTTTAAAACGTAGGAGTTTGTGAGGTATTTGCAAAAATTGTGGTTGTCAATAATGGGTAGAATTGGTGAATGTTACACGTGTGTAAAATGATCATTTAAACCAGCCTATGACGGTCGTCAGCCCCGTAAATGCCCAGACTCCAAATTCTTCTTCATCTGTGATGAGATTTCAAAAATTATAATAAAAAGGTATTTTTACTTTCGTACGCATCAAATGGTACACATGGCACTGTATCGCACGAATGCAATGTCATCTTAATCGTTAATAACACAACGGCAGGATAATCAGTAATATGAATGCCAGTAGTATAACATTATTACGAAATTTCATTATTTTATTATTCACACACGTGTCTGAAATTTTGACTAAGCTTAACATTCGGTTTTTGAAATGATTGAAACACGTGTTGAAATAGGTAAATTGTAAGAAAAAGTGGTATTTACTGAATGAAATTTAAATTCAAAATAGATATTACCACCGTGTACTCAGGTCAGGAGAACCTCACATCGTGTAAACAATTTTGGGAAATACGTAAATGAATGATGTTATTTAACATTAATAATAATCGAATACTTATTTTTCACCGTTTATTAATTCTTTTACAAAAAAATACGAATACTATTTTCCTGACGGATAAAAAAAGGTTTCCATGTTATAAAACCAGGCAACCTACGTCTGTATTTATCTACGGAAAATGATCTACCTCCAGATTCTGTCAATATAAACTTTATGAAAATATACGGCTTTTCGTAAAACATATTGCCGTGTACAAATATCAAAACGTAGTTATTTTACAAGAAAAATGTAATATCATATTTTTTTTACAATACTTCGGAGTGATATCAGTATGTGTTTACGTGTTTAATTATTTTTCATTCAGAAAATTGAAAATATATTATATTTTAATAACTGACTTAATAAGAAAATTAATTTTTTTATTAATATCTTAACAAAGGCGCAGAAGAATATGGAGTTCTAGGTATTTAAATGGTCGCAATGCTGGTTTAAGTGATCACTTTATACAACATGTAACAATCACCATTCTACCCATGATTGACAACTACACTACTCACATTTCTGTAGATGTACGAGTAAACATTCTCTTATTGCCTTCTGTTGAGTTTGGTTGAGCTTTTGTTGAGTTGAGTACTTTTTTGACACCTCAATGAAATATGTGTAACATTCTTCCCTGATTATTTTATAAACTAGGAGACCCTTTGAAAAAAAGATTTTATAATTTTATTAAACTCATATTCTGACCAGTTATTTAATTCACAATATTTTGAGTGTATTTTATCAACATCTGGGAATATTCACAAATATAGAATGTATTCCACCGGAGAGGTAAAATGTCTGTTCACACCCGATTAAAAAAAAGTTTATTATATATTTTCTCTCCTCACCTTTCACTAATTCTGTCATTTCAAAACCATATAAATATTTATTTTGAAGACTTATTTTTTTAATGCAAAACCGGCGATTTAAGCTAAAAATCAGTTACGTAAATTGGTAGATTCAGTTGCGACTTAAATTAAGGTGCGACTTAAATAATACTTGGCATTAAGAGATACATAGTTAGACAAAAGGCCAACAACACGTCTCTTGAGTGGACAAAATCCAGATAAGTGAACAAAGATTTCAAGACACTCAAAAATATTGTAAACACATGTTTATTATCACACACATTCGAAAGTCCCCAATATTTATTTTAATATTTGAACATTTAAAGCCGCGACGTGATTGCACAATCCTGGCGCGCTCTGAAGAATACCTATCACGGAAATTTGCAAGGGTTGAAGAAAAATATAAGGGCGGCGATATTATTCCCATTTTGATGCGTGTTAGTCGCCGATTTCTGGAGTGTTACGGACACCTGAACCGCATACTAAACGCTGACGCGAGGCGTCGAGAGCGACTTCCGAACTAGACCGAATTTTCCTCCACTATCGATTGTATTGTGTGTATAGATAAGAATAACAGTGAACCAACATTTCTCTTCCTCACCAAAGGATAAATTTTCACCATCAAAAATAATATTAGGAAAAGATATACCGATACTAAGTTATTAGGCTCTTTTTTGACATCTAAACAAATATGAAAAAGAAATCTGGGCATTTACAGGACTTACGAGCGTCATTCTTCAAACCCTTATCCACACCCCAATGGTGGATAGGGCACTGCAACATATAAAGCCCTCCACTTCTCTCAGTCCAGGGTAATTTATATTGATTAAATATTAGAGTGAAAATATCACTTAAATTTATTTGACCCTCCCCTGGGAATCGAACCCGGGATCTCCGAAACGGTAGGTGAGCGTGCTGACCATTACACTATGAGCGACATAGGCTGTTTAAAGTGATCACTTTACACACGTGTAACATTCATCAACTCTATCAATGATTGACAACCACACTACTCAAATTCTCGAAACTTCTAGAATACTCCTAATTGAAGATAATCCAGATTTGTGAACAAATATTTGGATACACTCAAAATGTTGTAAATGTAATGTTGGAACAATGATTATTTTCATACACTTTTGAGACCTCTATCCTCTGGAAATACAGAGTGTAAAACGAAATATGTTTAAAATATCATCTCAACATAGATGGAGAAAAACATAAGAGTCTTGGTATTTACAGGGCCTATGACCTATAAACTGTTTCTTTAATATTCTCAATATTATTAATATTTAAAGCATTTACTTTGTGGTTAGTCATTTTTACTTATTTATTTTTGTTAAATATCTTTGTTAAAATTATAAATAATAAAATTATATATAATTAATATTTTTGTTAAAATTATCAATGTTTCTTTAATGTTTTTCGCAGATACTTTGTGGCACATTTTATAAACTTTATAAAATAAAACTACTTCGTTTTAACCACTTTTTATTGGTACACTTTGTCCAACCGATTTTGACAAGAACCTTGTCATCTTCAGGGTTTATGTACTAATTCTAAAACTTTGAAATACTCAATAAGTTATAGTTATACTCAATAAGTTATAGTCATAGTAAGTTATAGTTAATAACCCTTCGCTTACGATAAAAAAACATCCACGCACTTCGTACACCATATGAAAATGTATACCAATTTTTTTGTTGTAGTTGTTGAATGAGTAAGACATAATTATTTTAAGAATAAGAATTAAAGTTTAACCTTGTAGTTGAAGGGAAATAAATGTCCCAAGTTTTTTCCTTAATACAGCGAAGTATTTTGCTTTTGGTCAGCCTTTAACTTCATTAAACTGTAATTTGTAATCACTTGGCAAACGGAGATCCTTTGTTTCGGAAGTATTTGAAAAATACGTGTATTATTTGTTCCGGAAAACTTGGCTGCATTTTTAAAATGAGTCATTAACTCATAAATGAGCTATTTAGGGTAGCACTTTTATTTATAAATTTATAATTCATATCATAAAAAAACATGTTTGTTGTATGGGTTCCTTTTTAAGTTTTATTTGTGTATTCTGCCGCATAAAAGGCAGTATGTGATTAAGCGAAGAAAACTTCTTTAAAATCACTAGGTAATACTAGTCTGACAATGTCGGTAACGACGAAACCCGGTAACTAGTCAAATACATAAAAAGTGAAACAACATTTAGAGTGCGTCCAAATACTTGTTCACAAATCTGGATTATCTCCAATTATATAGGAGTTATTTTCATTTTATTTTTTAACATCTTATCCATGACGAAGAAGAATATGGAAATCTGGGAATTTACGGGGCTGGTTTAAGTGATCACTTTACACACGTGCAACATTTACCAATTCTACCCATTATTGACAACTACACTACTCAAATTCTCGGAAGTTCTATGTATATAAACAAATTTCAAATCGGTGTTCTTGAATCACAAGAACTTCACTAGAGACATCTATTTTCCAACAAAATTATTTCAACTCTTGACCTGATCACTTTCAAGTATTTGAATTACTTGATCACGCCATGAAACTCGCAACTGAGAGTTTCGAGTTGAATGAGTTTCATGGCGTGATCGGGTCACCAACCTAAAGTTTCTCCGACGGATGAACACCAATAAGGAACTCCTACCAACCATCAAGCAGAGTGCGCTGATGTCCTTCGGACACGTAATGAGAAATGAAAAATATCGTCTTCTCCACCTAAACATACAAGGAAAGATTGAGGGGCGAAGAACTTAAGGACGCCGAAGGACATCATGGTTGAAAAACCTACGACAATGGTTTGGCAGAAGCACCAAATCTCTGTTCCGAGCTGCAGCATCTAATGTGAAGATAGCCATGATGAAGAAGTGGCACAAAAAGAAGAAGAATTAGATCATGACAACGTTTCTTCGATCTTTCTCAACTTCTATTACCAACAACATTCGCCTCATATTATTTTCTGTTTTTTTCTTCACCCATTCGATTCAAACACATTTTTAATTTAATCGATAGTGCTTATCTTCAGCATTATTTCCTTTTATGATCATTCATAATCATGCCAATTTTTTCTGCTTTTCCTCTAATAGTTGGATAAACATATGGTAATCAAAATTACACGTTTTTTTTTGCTGAATTGTTTAGTTATCGAATGATTTTTAAAATACTTTATAAATTAGTTTTCCTTTAATGAAGTTTTTCTAATACATATTTAAAATTTATAAATGAAAAATAACAGTTTAAGTTTTGTTATACTCATCATTGAATAAAAATGGAGTATCGACAGCAATTGTTAACGAAATCCAGGTTGAAGAAAAAGTCCAGGATTTTGAATGAAACGTAGGTACCGTCTACGAACGAAAGAGCAACTACCATAAGGAAATAAGAACGTGATACTGTTAAAAGAATGGCTCCCATTAAATAGTGCTATTGTGTCACAAAGTTCACTTTTGAAACCTATCTGAGATAGGTGTTTCAAAAGGAATCGAAATACTTTTCCTTTGACTATGTTGAACATTAGAGTACAGCCTTTGAATAACATTATGTGAGAAAATCTTATACCATTATCGTACAAAGATAATTATGTTTAAAGAAGTAAGTCTGTTTTCGAGAAAATACACAGACAAATATTGTGGAATATTTATTTAATTCATTGTGTTAAAGTTAAAATAATTTATGATATAAACAGAATTTAAAAGAATAATATTTCTGTACAAAATTTTGAGTGTGTCCAAATAAACTTGTTTACAAAAATTAGATTATCTCCAATTACAGGAGTTATTTTCATATAATTTTTTGACATCTCATCAAAGATGAGGAAGAATATAGAAGTGAATTACTTGATCATCAATTGATGCTCAAGAAATTCATCTTACCAATAGATGTCTTAGAACTTCCAAGAATTTGAGTAGTCTGGTTGTCAATAATGGGTAGAATTGTTGAATGTCACACTTGCGTAAAGTGATCACTTAAATCAGCCTATTACGGTCGTCAGCCCCGTAAATGCCCAGACATCCATATTCTTCATCATCTTTGATGAGGTGTCACAAAAAAGTATGATATTTTAGTCACGAATGATTTTTTTCAATGGAGCATAGTGCGTTAATTTTGAAAAATATTACACTTTAAAAAATAAATATGTAAATACTTACAATATCATTGTTCGTTATAAATTTAATCTAAATATATGATTTAAAGTTTTATCCTTATCCTTACAATAAGTAGAGAATAATACTAAATTAGTGTTTTTTTTCGAAAAATATTTTCAAAATATGGTTTGATAAAAATTTTAAAAAGTTAATGTAGATAAATTTTCCAATTTTTTTAATTTTTACCCATTCACATTTTTTCTTCTCGAAAGGAATTGCATTCCGTTTTTCCGACAAATTTGTATTGTTTCTGCTGTTTATCTTGTTGTTTTTAGCATGATTATGTTACTTGATCATAGTTGGTTACTTCTTTGACATTCGTTTATTTGTTTTTTTTTTGCTTAAAAGCAAAAAACAGTTATAAAAATACATTTCATGAAATGATCTAAACTTTTATTTTTTTTAATTATTGTAAAAAAACATCCTAGTAATCGGTCGGTTTTTTTCGATATTTTTCAGAGCTTTCATTGGGCCATTTTTAAAGGTGCCAAGTAAAACTGGAAAACCGCTCTCCAACCAACTATTGTATAGTGTAGGATTGTTTGAGCGTAAGCTCGATATGTTGACCTTAGTCTTTTTTTAAAGCACAACTCTTAATTTAATTAACATGTAAAATAGTTTTCAAACTGTTCACTGATTTTTAAAAAGTTTTTTAAACTTTTTTACAGTATGATCATTAAAACTCCTTGATCTATATTTTGTGTGAAGCTGGTTCAAAAATTTTTCAATGGTTTTTATTATTATTATTTTCACATTTATGGTCATATTTTTTTATGTATGAATATCACTCTTTGGAAGATATTTTTCCCATCAAGGAGTATACCAGGAAATATTTTTAATTTATAAATCTATTCTGAGAGCATTTTATCACACTACATTCTCTGCTTGCCATATCGTTAATATTATCCAGCGTTTTGGATTTGAATTTAAAGCAGTATCGTCTGCATATGATATTAATAATCCCTTAAGTGGTATTTCAAATACATGATTAACATACATTATGAATAGAATAGGCCCAAAAAGTGTTCCGTGAGGCATTCCAAAACAAGAGTTTGCAACCTCAAACTAATTAACTAATTAACCGTAACACCCCTTCCAGCAGGTGTAGGCGGAGAGAATAAAAAGTCCACATCAATCTGTTTTTGCACACAATTTTCTTCTATTCAGCATTCATGCACCTCCTCATGCATACCTGCCGATCATTCTGTCTCCTGAACAGACCACGCCGAAGTATTTTAAATACTTGATCATGCCAAGTTCTTGTCGGTCTTTTTTTGGTTTGATAGAAGTATTATTTTCTTTATTTCTAGAGATACGGGGAGGGAGAGAGAGAGCATCTTAATAGAAATGCAACAATCCAAAATTTGCATAAAAAATAGTTTATTTATTCAAGATTCTCCACATCGTCATTGATCGGTACTTTAATTGGTAAAACTGGTTTGTGATTACCAAAATACAATTATAAATATTACTAACACGATGTGTGGTCCCACAATACACAAAGTCTGAAGTGTATATCTATGTACGAGAGACACTTTCTTATTCTATCGCTTTGTATCGTTATGGATACGACGCCCTCTTTTGGTCCACTCCCGTCACGTCAAAATGCATAGCTCCATCTCTCTACGCTATATCTTTTCTCTCTCTCATGTAAAAAAAATCATGGGATTTTACACACTTTAAAACACTTCCCAGCAAAGCACAATAATCTAAATTAATACATTTTATGATAACGATAATATCGACGATATACTATAAAAAAATTGTGCTTAATAAACGTGACGCGACCTTGAAATTTCACTCTTGATTCTCGTCAAATTATCGATTATCGAATTGCCCTCTTAGGTAGCTCACTTCGAGATTACTTTAGTCAGCACTTGGAAAACGATTTGCTGTTACAAATACAGAAAATATTGCGCCTAATTAATTAAACATTACATCCGTCTTTTCCGGGTTTCCCTGCTTTATTATTCATAAATGCGTACATTATTAAATTAAACACGCATTCACGTGACGAGTTGAGTAGACTGCTAAGAGGATCGCACAGGAATACCCTTCATATAATTCAAAATAGAGTTTCTTTCCTTTGTGAAAGGGCTCGCAATTGTAATTCCATAACACGCTTCTTACGAAACTGGCTTTACGCTTTAACGAGATTTAAATTATTAAGCTCGGATAAAAATACACATGTTTTTGACGATAATATATGTCTATGAATTCTAAACGTTACGCGGATGAAATGCTTAGCGTGACAAAATTATTAAGTGAGATTGTATGAATCGCTTTGCTCAAACTTAATTGACTGTATTCGAATATAATTAATAATATATGAAAAGAAAAACTATCTTCTTCTCATTATAGATTGACTATTAAATTGTTGTAGAATCGAAATAAAAGACAATTTTACAATTGAAAAAACATGTTCTTCCAACATATGAGATGATAGAAATACAATGCTTTGAGTAAAATAAAAATGACTCAGAGCAACAGCAAACCGATATTTAACAGAAAAATTCATCATTTTAATACACGAGGATATAATAAAATGCATTTGGAACCGATAAACACAACTCAGTTTGGAGTAAAGTCCTTACATTATTTTTCCTATTCCCAGATGAACCAGTTACCTAAAACTAACTAACTCACCATCACGCCGCTTCCCCGCAGGGGTAGGCAGAGAGAATAGAATGCCACACCACTCTATCTTTGCAAACATTCTTCGCCTCTTCCACGTTCATGCATCTCCTCATACATACCCGCTGAATGTTACGACTCCTAACCTGACCACTTTCAAGTATTTGGCATACCTGATCGTGTCATGTTTTTTTCGGTCTTCCTCTGCTCCTTTTTACACTTATATTCGCCTCAAATATTTGTTTTTATCGTTCTTTCCTCACTCATTCGTTCTACGTGTCCAAACCATCTCAACACACCTTTCTTAATTTTATCGATAATGCTTATCTCAGCTTTGCATTCCTTCCTTATTTCACCATTCGCACATCTATCATACATTTATTAAACCAGCTACCTGACATATATAAAATAGAAACCAGTCAGGGATCAAAAATGAATGAACTGAAAAATACTCGTACTTTATAGAAATATAATTGTGTTAATGATAAGTTATATTTTCTAAAATTTTTCATTAAATATGTTACATTAATTTTTTTTATACCTTTAGTATAAACTAACATCAGATTTACAGTACAAATTAACGTGTTTTTAGTAGGCTTGAAAGTTGAGACGAAGCCATTGTTTTTGTGTCGATCCTGACTACTTTATGTTATCACTTAAACAGCAGTCTAGGTCTGATATGAATTGTAATATAAAGCTTTGTTTGAAACACGTTTGAACCCGTGTTAAATATGCAAATGTTACAATTGAACACTTGAGTCGGGTAATCCTATCAGTAAATACTTGTGTAATCATGTTTTACGATTCATCTTGCCGAGCTACGAGCAGGTTTTACCTGTTGATTTATTATGGTTGCCACCATTAACGCTCGTCTATTACGTTGTTTGGGCTCACTAGCGTTAATATAAACTTAGCGGAAAGTGTGCCCGGAGAAAGGCAACAATTTCATTAATACATTCAACAGAAGATCTAATTAAGAGAACTAATTAACAGGGCGACATTAACGGAAGGCATTACTTACGTTTCCTAAATGAACGTAGATATCTCTCAAAGTGATGGCGGCATTGAAGCTTCGGCTCGCTAGAATTAAATTTCTAGATTTTTTAATATATTGAAAGCGTCTTACAGAACAGTAGCTCGTTTTAAGTTTTGCAAGAAACAAAGTTGAGTAAAAAATCCTCGTTTCTCCATTTGCCTGAATTACTTAGCTCCTTTGACTGTTCTATTAAGGCTCTTTCGCGAAAATTTCTTCGCCTCGGAAGGTTTCCTCAGGCGCTCGCACTTTCCGGAATTATATTATTTAGATACCATCAAGCCATGTTTCCGAAAGGGTGAAAGTAAATAATTAATTTTACAGAAAAGAAATTTCCATATCGGTTCTTAAACTTTTAAGAAGTGAACGTAATAAACAGACGGTCGGGCAAAGTTCAAAGGGTAAGTGAAGCTCTTTTGTTAGGGCATTACAAACTTGAAGATGAGTTGTATATAATACGAGTTGAATATCCCGAAACGTTTTGACCAATATTACCGTAGAGTTGAATTTTATTCAAATTGTTTCGTCTACCATATTCGAATGAATATATAATCGGTGAATTTTTAATGGTGAGAAGTCTCAATAAGCGTGAGCTTTTCAACTTAAATATTTTAGTGATAAATTCAAGTTTTAGAATATAATTACGAAGACACAATTTGTTCAGAATATCATTTCTATAGTCTGACTTGTGCTCACAGAAGGACATTATTAATGCATGTGCGTACTCGTATATGTAGGTAAATGTAAAATTATTATGGAATTAGCTGTACACATTTTAAAGTTTAGCATTTATAGAAATTTAAAGTCTAGTCTACTGACATCCTTCTTTACCAAACTCTACATTTCGCTTCTATGCACCAAGACTCCGTTGTAATGTGAAGGAGGCAAAGATTGCGAAGATTTGCGTTCTATTCTCTCTACCTACTCATGCAGCGGTTAATTTTTCTGCTTTTTGAATCCTTATTCGCACCTAATGGTGCGTAAGGCTCAGCCTCATGTAAATGCAGTGTTACCTTGATCGTTAACACATGAAGGAAAGGAAAAACCCTCCACTTCAGGTGCCAGTCCAGGGTAATATTGAATAAATATTGGAGTTAAAAAAATCACTAATATTTATTTGACTCCCCCTGGGAATCGAAACCGGGATCTCTAGTACGGTAGCTGCAGTTAGTTAGTTAATTAGTAAAATGCTTTAGAACAAACACTTCTTTGTTTTATACAAAAAAATATCGATAACAGTGTATATTTTTGTAAAATGTTTTAAAACTGTGAAGCGGACAAATGCATTAATTAAATCGATAATTGAGCGCTGTGTGTTGTCATCTGTAGTGATTTTAATTCCGCAACAAAACGAATTACGTACAATCAGTTATTTATTCTGAATAATCATCAATCATTCTGACATATTGTAAAATATGACCAAAATTCCGAATAATTGAATTACATATTTGGGTTGTTCGCCTCCGTAGTGTAATGGTTAGTACGCTCGGCTACCGTTCTGGAGGTCCCGGGTTTGATTCCCAAGGGGGGTAAAATAAATATAAGTGTTTTTTTCACTGTATTATTTATTCAATATTACCATGGACTGGTACCTGAAGCGGAGGGCTGATCACCTTTCCTTCATGTGTAAACGATCAAGATAACACTGCGTTTATATGACACAGTGCCCTATGCACCATTGGGGTGCGGATAAGGGTTTATGTACAAAGCTTATGAACTGTCATGGGCTTGTTTAAGTGATCACTTTATACACGTGTAAAATTGACCGTTTTACCCATAATTGATAACCATACTACTCTAATTTTTGGAGCTCTAACATATGCCATATAATAATTATTACGTCAATTAATGTATGAGTTCGCAGTTGTTTGTATGGTTGATTTGAGCAAGTTTTTATTCAGTGGTGATTTATTTATTCAAATATGTATTAGATCCTTACGGAATTATTTTACTTCCTGGGAGACAATACAATTTCAAGACGTAAGAATTATGATTTATGTTATGTATGAGTGTCAAAAATTGGAATAGTATGGTTGTCAATCATGGTTGGAATACTGAATGTTACACGTATTTAAAATGATCACTTATACCAGCCTATGACAAGTCGTAAACCCAGTAAATACTCGGATTTCCATATTTTTATCCATTTATGTTTATATGTCAAAAAATAACTACAAAACCTGATTTGTAAATAATGATTTGGACACACTCAAAATGTTGTCAATTATTTATTTATGTGTTGTTGATCTGATTCTTAATTGTTACTGATATCCAATCTAAATCTTTACAGAGATAAAGAAGTTTAAATATACATATTCTTAAAACTATACTGTGATGTAAAAATGTAAAAATAAATAATTCATTGTGATCATATAAGGAATGATCACAATGAATTATTAAAACAATATTATTGATTCCAGGATTACAGCATGTTGTATTACCGCGTAAATAATTAAGGGTCTTTAGGGTTTTCATTATCCGTTACTAGATGAGTCCTTTTGAGCAATTTACTGATTTCTGAACGAATGACCAATTCGACGAGTATATATATAAATATATATAAAAGAACGGGTAGATGTGTATGGATGAAGGTTTAATATTGACTTTACTGTAGCTTAATAGACGTCTCGTAATTGACAGTCGCTAACTAAACCTCTTTCGTATTCAGCGTTCTGGGGACAAGGGGTAAACAATTTAAATTGTTTTTCGCTAACAAGGGATGAAATGACCTCGCCGCACATCGAGCAAACAGACTCGTACAATCGAAGCCTACCGCTGTTCAACTTCTGGATAAATTTTTAATTCACATTTAAAACATTGTGCAACAAATAAAAGTAATAAAAATGTATCGTATTTAGCTAATTTATTTCAGAGTTCAAATTGATTACTTTTACCATATGTATCATATTTTAAATAATTATTTTTATGAAATAAAACAACTTTGTTTTTTACCACTTTTTTTTCTTGGTACACTTTTTCTTCCAACCGGTCTCGACAAGGACCTTGTCATCATCAGGGTTTATGTACTAATTCTAAAACATTAAAATACCTACTCATAGTTAGGTGAGTGGGCGGGTTTAACCCTTCCCTTACGATACCAAAAACATTAAATAATAATTAATTAAATGTATTTTAGTTGATAAACGTTAACGATTTTTTTTATCCGGTTTTCTTAATATTTTTTGAGATTTCTTAAAAACGAAAACAAATCATGGTTATTTTGTATCGAATTGAATTTTTTTCAAATAAATAAAATGCAGAAATACAAGATGCATCTCTAAATGACATGAAATATATATTTTTGCTACAACCCTACTAGTTGCAGCATATTCAAACTAGTTAACTGAGGTAGGAAGTTTCTAAGCTTTGCAGCGTACTCGAGTTTGGTCTGCTGTGAGCATCAGTAGAATCAGGATAACTGATTTAGTCCACCCGTGTTTCGAGAATACGTCAGTCGCGCGATGGTTTCACATAGTTGAGTTATCAAATTTTGCACAGTGCTCGACAAAAAGCTTTCGAAAGTCTCGAATTGCTCAAAAAAGCCTACAGAAAGTCTGCTTTAAGTTTCAAAGTAGGTAATTTCAACTTGAGTTTTGGGCAGTCAAAGCCGAGTCACGGTAGATTAGTTAAATTCTGACCATCGAAAGATTGTACTGTTTTCAGCCGGCTCTTTGAACATTCAGAATTTGTTGTAGATTATTGGACATTCAAAAAGTGTGGACCTAGGATAATGGGGAATGTAAGGACATTGTAAAGGACGATGTGGGTCTAACTGGTCCCGATACACTCAGCCATACTTTTCTGCGCATCTGCAAGTTTCTAGCGAAGGACAACATGTTTCCACTACCGTAGAAACCCCGTAACCCAAAGAACAGAACCCCGCTCAAAAGACTCCGTTTGATAGCGTTGACACTATCCGTGACGACAACTCTGAAGGAGGCTTCCGTCGAAGCTTTCAAGGGGGCGTGCTGGGCATGGTAGAGTCCATGGAAAAATGTATGGAAGCTCGAAGAGAGTACTTTGAGGAATAACAACAATTTGCAACGGTTTTATCCATAAATCTTTTGACAATATATTTATTACTTTCATGATTTTCAGGACCACACCATGTTTTTATCATTTCCTATTGATTTTTGTGTAACTTTTAGGTAAAACGTTTTGCTGTCGATAATTATTTCAATAAAATTATAAAATAATTAAATACAAATTCGACGAAGAACAATAGTGGAAAAAAATATCGTCTAAATAATGGATCGATCCTTTTTTTAGATTTACTGTTTTTATTACTTTTTAAAAATCGTATTTTATCATATTATAGAATTTTAAAAGTGGGAACATTGTGAAAATAGATTCATAAAATCTCTTTATATATATATATATATATATATATATATATATATATATATATATATATATATATATATATATATATATATATATATATATATATATATATATATATATATATATATATATATATATATATATATATATATATATATATATATATATATATATATATATATATATATATATATATATATATATATATATATATATATATATATATATATATATATATATATATATACAGTGGGTGGCCATATTATTAGGGACACTTCGAATTTCCTGTAATTTTCATTATTAAATGAATTAAATGAGCAAATAATTTGGTTTTTTGAATATTTTTTTATTGATTGGGGTGCTTTATTTAGAATTTAGAAACTTTATTATCATGGATTTAATAATACCAATTTATTTTTATCATAAAAAGTGATAATTCAACAATTTCGAAAAAATCTTAATTTTTAGTAATAACACCTTTTGCTGCGATTACAACCTCCAAACGTCAGGGCATACTTTTTAATGCAGATTTTTGCATTGTGCCAGAGATTAGGGTTATTATGCCATACTCTGATAAGAGTTTCTATCATTTGCCGCTTGGTGGTGATGACTTCTTTAGCAATCTCACGTTTCGTTAGTTCCCAAAGGTTTTCAATTGGGTTCATATCCAGCTAATTCCCCGGGTAAGGCAAAACACAGAGGTTTTTTTCAGCTAGGAATGTGATAACACTCCTGGCTTTATGACACAATACCGAGTCATGCATTAACACATACTCTTCATCGCCAGGGAACCATTCTTGAGCCTCGGCTGGAGTCGACTTTTCAGTACTCGCTGGTACTGGTCTTGCCTCATGGTCCCTTCCATGATAAAGAGACATCCCATACCCTTAAATGAGATTACGGACCACAACATTATGCTAACAGGGTGTTTTTAACCATCTCTACAAGGCAGTCTGGGTGGAATTTTTCTCCTGGGCCACGTCGGAAAAATGAAGTTTTTCCCACCAAAATTTTAAATGTTGACTTGTCCAAGAAGCAGACCTGTAATGTATTACCATAATTGCAAAAATACATATATTTTTTATCTTCTTAATTTATTATACGAATACAAGCCATAAATATTCGAATACAATCCGAAACAGTTACATTCCGGTGTTCTTTGGCCCATAGGAGTCGTTTTTTCTTCATGCTTCAGTCAGGCGTAGTTTTTTGGTTGGACGTCGACCCATTAGATTTACTTCAACTAACCGTCTCTGAACTGTCCTTTTGGATACGTTGATTCCTTCATCGTTTATCAACAGAAATCAACAACAATTAGACAATCAACAGACTTTTTACGATTTTGGAAATAGATGTCCCTGATTTTATGGGCACCACGCGGAGTTGTGATGCTTTTTCTGCCTTTTTCCGACGCGGGCTGATTCTAGACGCAGGTTTTTATCAATTTTTCTTTATTTCCGATGGACCCCTGACTTCGAAACATCTGTAAGTGCTGCTATTTCTCTCTTAAAATATGTAGAATGAAGTAGTAAGGTTATAACTTCCCTACATTTTTTCGGAGATATGTTTGAAGACTTGCCCATACTTAAATTGAGAATATTATGGTTCAGTTCAAACTAAATTGAATTTTATTTAAAATTTATTTGAAATTAACTTATTGAATTAGCAAAACTAATAAATTATCAAACAACACTTACGTTTTTATGGTCTTGAACTCAAAAAACTTACACAAAAATGGTTTTAAAAAATATTAACTGAGCTCACACCAATATCATTTTTCACTAATCAACATCCAAATGAAAAAAAACTTACTTTTTTGATATTTCACAGTATTGATACATCTTCAAAACAATAACTATGAAACCAGCAACAAAAATACATAAGAAAAAATAATTATAACAAATTAATTTGACCAAAAAATTCATTTAAACTTGAAAATTACAAAAAAGTACAAGTGTCCCTAATAATTTGGCCACCCACTGTATATATATATAAATATATAAAATCTTTTCAATTAATTTCTTTCTAAAGAAGATAATCATTATTAAATTATCTGTTTTTTTTTTAAATTCATTCAGTGGTTACAAATGATAAGGTCAAGAAATAATATTGAAATGAAGAGTATTATTTTGTAACGTCATTATCTTCTTGTCAGTTTCATTAATTGGTTTTATAGATTGGATCTTAATTAATTATTTTCTTCTTCGAACTATTTCGTCTCTTCATTAATATAAAACTCTTTAACGAAAGAAATTTTCTTATAATTCTGTCACCATCGCGTAATTCCAATTATCAGTAAGATAATAAAATATTAATTTGATTTTCTGATATCTAAGGTAGCTGAGGGAGGATTCCAAACTGTAGTTATCCATTTAACAACGTAGTGTAGATAACTTTAACATTACCCTTGACCTTTTAGTTATAATGACTTTGGCATTTCGAAACCGCTTGTGGATCCATATTTTAAGGAAGTTTAATTGGTTTTAAATAGGTCAAAAGTCTGGAAAAAATATTTAAGGGGTTAAAAACCCAGTCGATGTATATTAATTCGACATTAAATTAATGAAAAGAGTATTGTGTTCTGAATCCAGTTGTAATTCTGTTGTGAGTAAGGCAGACTCCAATAAGAACCAACCACCCATCTATCATATTCCTGTTTTAAAATAAAAATCGTATAAACTTACCTGAAAAAAAAAAATTAATTTTAGTATTTGTGTATAAGTATCTGAAGACTGCAGATACTTCCCTTAAAAAAATACTTTCACGAATTATTATTTGATTGATTCACTAAGTAACAATGTAGTCGACCAAAAAAAATTAAAATTTTACTTGAATAAAGGGTTCATTAATCGGAGTAAAAAAAAAATTCAAAGTTTTTTGCCATCTCTTTCTACGTCTTCCAATTTGTTATGAATAACTTTCATTGGTTTGATTAAGATGTCATAAATTTGTACAAGTATTTGAAAAATATGATTTAATTAATTCTTGTTACTCTTGGTTTAATGGTGAATGTTGCACGCGTGTTAAGTGATCACTTCTTATGACAAGTCAAAAGTTTTGTAAATACCAAGAGTTCTAAATTTATCTGTTTCTATGAAGAGATGTTGAAAAAAACAGTTTGAATTAAAAAACAAGAAGTAATATCTTTGAATGCAATTTTAATCATATTTTTAATTGATTTGGCATTTACTTTGTGGAATGCCTTTTTGATTATTTTAAAACGAATTAAAAACTTGTATATTATCACTTAATGAGTTTTATTTCAATACAAACTAGTCATTTGTAATTAAATGAAATTCATTAAGTGGTATTATACAAGTGTTAATTAATTAGTTAGTTAAGTGGTATTATAAAAAATAAAATAATAATAAAATTACATCCTACTGAATTCTGGAAAGTAATAAGGGAAGGGAGGTCAATTCATTCATAATGAAAATTTTGCATTTTTATTAATTAGCCTCTTTTTATTTATGAATGTGAAAATATTATTTTTTATTATTTCAATATTTATTATTTTTTATTATCATGAATATCTGCAAAAATCATTCAAGAAATTTATAAATTCATTAAAAAAATATTTTCACTATTTAAATACGGATGTTTATAAATATTCATTCAAATCACGAAAGCGACAGAAAACGTCTTTCGTTTTGCAAATAAATAATGATAAGGCTGGTAATAGGGGTACATATTTCTAAATCTTGGACTCACTTGAATTCTGGAATCCGAACAATTACCCTAGACGATCCGCCCCCTAGCGAAAAATTCATGGTGGTCGAATCCTACGTCGAAAGAGGCGGCTAACTCAGTGACACTTGTTATTTATGCTAACAGCGCTAGTAAATTTTCGTTACATTCTGCAGGACACAACCAGGAAGTGTGGTTCCGGAGATTGAATACTGGATGAGAAGACAGACTGGTTTCCACTATCCGACTACTGTTTTTTTTTAAAGTTTTTTTGTTGTCTATATATAAAATAAAGGCATTTGAAATGTGGCTACACTCCGGTGGTTGGACACACTCAAAATAATGTTAATTCAGGAGAATTAACAACATTTTGAGTGTGTCCAACCACCGGAGTGTAGCCACATTTCAAATGCCTTTATTTTATATATAGACAACAAAAGAACTTTAAAAAAAAACAGTAGTCGGATAGTGGAAACCATTATTTTGAGTGTGTCCAAGTACTTGTTCACAAATCTGAATTAAAATAATAAAAATAATCCATCTTTATATACTCGTATGATCCAATTTCAAGACATTGTTCTTGAATCACTAGAATTTCACTAGAGACATCTATTGGTGAGATGAAAGAGGCTTTTTATGGAACAAAAATTCATTTATATTCTTCTTCATCTATGTTGAGATGTCGAAATATAGGAATAATTGATTCTATACTTGGAGATAATCTTAATTTGTGAACAAGTATTTGAAACACTCAAAATGCTGTTTATGAATAATAATCTGGTCAAATTATAAGCTAAAATAATAAAAAAAAATCATATTTTCTGTCGTTTTTCATGTATGTGATTATAATCCTGGATTCGGACATCATAAACAAATATAAAAATTTCTGCCCAGTAAAAAAGCTTCTTCATCTCACCAATAGAAAGATTAGGCTCATAGAAATAATATGAAATTGAATTTTTTTTTGTAAATTATAAAAACATAAATATTTATCTTTTTCTTTAAATAATAATAATAATGTGTAAGGATAGAGAAATGCTAACCACTGTCAAAAAACGAAAAGTTCAAATAACATGGCTGCATAATTTTTGAAAAAATAGCCCTTCTTGAGCTTTTAGTGGAAAGAAAGGTAGAGGGAAGGTAGAGGGCAGACGGGGCTTGGGGTGTCGGTATGAAAATTTTGAAAATTCAAGTAAAATAAAAATAAAAATAATTATATGGAAAAAGCAGAGAGTATTTATCGTTTTTATTCCAGGTGTACACAGTTTTAAAAGTAAGAATTTATAATGAATAAGATCCTTCACTTCTTTAAGTGCATATCTGCTAGTGAATGCTGGCAGCCAGGTCTATGTAAAGCTTCTCATCTTTAACAGGTTCTTCTATTAAATATTTCTCTTTGAGTTTCTTGTGCTCCTGTTACAACATTAAATATAAAAAATATTGTAATATAACTAATTTAACTAACTATCTATCACGCCGCTTTGCCATAAAGGTAAGCAGAGAAACTAGAACTCGATATCTTTGTCTCTTCCACATTCATGCATCTCCTCAAGAATCTTCTCATATGTACCCACTGATTATTCCGAATCCAAACCTGACCACACCCAATTTTTTAATCACTCGTGCTAAGTTTTCATCCGTCTTCACGTTCGTGTCATAAATTTGTTTCACTGTCTTTTTCTTTTTTTTTCTTCTCTCTTCAGTCATTCGTTCAACATCCTCAAACTAACTACCCACACGTCACTTAATTTTATTAATAATTCTTTTTGCATTATTTCCTTATTTCATATTGTTTCATCATTTTATTAAATATTTAATATATTTGCAATATTTAACATATTTTCAAACTGCATAAAAACAGATAATGAACAGACAGAAGGTAATGTTAGGATACTATAGACGCCTATATCCAGTAGTGGGGGACGGAAGGCTAGAGAAGAAGAAGAAGACTGTGGAATTGTGTAATTGGCTTACTTTTTTTATTATTTTCTTTTACTTAATGTAAAGCTGTACAATTCCCGAATAAATAAAAAAAGACAATACAAGTTCCTACCTTATAGCTTTTTGCCTGAATTTTAATTATAAGAAGGAAAAAAACATCTTAAGTTCTAAAAAAATTTATTATTTTTATTTTAGAAATTTCAAAATTGATTTTAATTCAATGTCCCAGTTTTCAGTTAAATTTGTAAACAATGAATGTGCGTATTCGCGATAGTTGGCTGAACAAATGCCAGACATAATTCTGTATGAATAATTATACGCTCTAGATAAATGCTTGCAGACTAATTGTAATCGGTTAAAATTTATTTTGAAGTAAATCACCAAATAATCACAAGAGGTACTGGAGGACTCTTTGTCAAGACTTGTGGAGTAATATAAATAGTGATTGGTTTGATGAATACTCAAATGAGAAGAATAATAAAAAAAAACTAATTTTGTTGGAGTCCTAAAAGACTCAAAAGTTTCAAAATGATATTTTTTTATCTTAATTATTTTATCTTTTGTATTTCTTTTTATTTCGCCATTTTTACTTTTTTCTGTTTTTCTACTTAGTGGCATTCATGTTACTGAAAAATTTTCATGCCAACCAAGTTTCCAGAATTCCCCAGAAACAATATGCGAGGTTAAGTCGCTGATCGGCCGGCGCAATTCATGCGCTATGCGGTGAAATGTCCCATGTGCTCGACACGACATATGGGAGATTTCAGGTAAATATTGAACTGAGGATGATTCCAAATACGCCCCGCCTGAAATATCCTACATATAATTTGATCATAAGATACATTTCATAAATCCCCAAACGAAGTGAGCGGCATGGTTAGGCAGGCCACGATTGCATCGAGTTTTTTTGGTTCTCTTTATATCCGGCACAGCAAGAAAAGAGAGCTTTGTAATGATTTTATCAAAAGTAAAAAATTTAGAATTTATATTAGAATATAATTAGTTATCTTCCGATTCCGAATTGACTATAAAACCTTTTTTTGTTGAAAAATACTAGGTCGATGCATGTTGTCTGTGGCATATTTTTTTTTAGGTTGAGGCTTCTCTAGAGGTCTTTACTGCCCTTTTGCTTGTTCGCGTGTGACATGGCAAGTAAATCAAAAAGTTAAAATAAAAAAGCTAAATTAAAAGTGTTAAATACAATGTCGATAGCGCGTTAGTTATACCACCCTAGGGCATCGATTCCATTCTAAAATTAACGTTTTAACTACATATTGTAGGTAATTTTTAATTTACTCATGGACTTTTATTTTTAACGATTTTGACATTCGAAAACAGTTGTCAGTCAGTATTATCAGGAAATCAACACTTGTATTAGACCACTTATTGAGTTTTATTTCATTTCACACGACTAGCTTTGAAAAATAAAAATGTTTTCATCGACAGGTGATCACAAAAACTAACGAACAAAAAAAATCACGTTAACTATTACTACAAACCCTTTATCGCACTCAATGGTGCATAAGGCAGTGCATCGTATTGATGCAGTGTTATCTTGATCGTTAGGCACATTAAGGCAGGGTGCGCAGGCACTCCTGCACTTCAGGGTAATATTAAATAATTATTAGAGTGTAAGATCACTAATATTTATTTTCACTCCCACACTAGGAATCAAACCAGGGACCTCCAGCACGGTAGCTAAATACCTTATCCATTACACCGTGGAGACTGACAAACTCAGGTAAACTAGTCGTGTGAAATGAAATAAAACTCAATTACAGCATTTTGAGTGTGTCCAAATACTTGTTCACAAAATCTGGATTATCTCCAATTACAGGAGTTATTTTCATATTATTTTTTGATATCATCAAAGATGAAGATCACTTAAACCAGACTATGACGGTCGTCAGCCCCGTGAATGCCCAGACTTCCATATTCTTCTTCATCTTTGATAAGATATCAAAAAATAAGATGAAAACTCTATTAGTTTCATTTTTAATAATCAACATGTCAGTCCAAAAAGTTAAGGCCAAATAAATAAATAATACTTTCAGGAAATTAATATCGGTTTCCCCGAAATTCAATATTATTCTTTAATGTTTGACGCGTTATAAAAATAAAGAATAAACGTTTGAATATTCTTGTGTGTTTTGCTGAAAACAAGGAGTCATAATATGAAAATATGTATTATTATAAGAGTACCTATTGTCATGTTTACAAAGTTTGTACATTATTGCAAATTAATTGTATTATGTTTTATAATATGCTAAAAGAACTTTTTTATTCAATCATAAATTGATCATAAAAAGCACGAGCATAAATGTAGTTAGTTCAAGGCCCACCGCCAACAATGGTCGCTATCTTACGATGTGTTTTGCATCGTGAGGCGCTACAATTTGACGTTATTTAGTGACAACTCACGCAGTCGTATAGTATTCCGTCGCTTGCGAACAAGGTGATAACTGTTAACCATCACAGCGTTTACGACTTGTTGGAAATGTTTAGGAATGTTCCGCGTAAGTCCCCGGTTTACACTCGTCGGGCCAACACTAAACACCCCCTCCTCTATAATTATATTGTGCGACATTCAGACGCCTCGAAAAATGAAACTAAACGGCGATCACGACCCGAAAGTGGAAATTTTTACGGGCAGTTTTCCTGAGAGGGATGTTTAAATAAACAAACACGCATAAACCCTTTTGGCAAGCACTTAAACATGTAACTGCCGGTTTTACGCATTGACGCAAACTCTGTACCAATCTTAATTTGATTTAAATTGACGAACATTTTTACTTGTTTTACGTTAATATCGTGACGCCACATAAATGAGTTTATCGGTATGTAAAAAGTTTACATATTTAAAAGGAATAAATAAAATAAATTTTTCAGGAATCGCAATAACTAAAACTCTTTTTGAAATCCCGAAATTTCAATTTTTTATTTAATTTAATAAAGTTACATTTTTTATACAATTTAACTAAATTTCTATACAAACATATGGAAAACTTATAATTTTAGTTTCACCGTGCCTCTCCAAAAAAGAGACGACGCTCTTGTGCTTGGAGAGGGAATCGTATTATGTAATACATATTTATTTTTATTTTCTTGTAAATTTTTGTTGTAAAAATATACTTTTCAATTTTAATTTGATCTAAATCGACAAAATTTCTTACTTTTTACGCTTAATCGCGACAATAAACAAATGAATTTATTTAAATATAATTAACGAATTTAAAAAGAATCACTATGTTAAAAGGGATTTAAAACAATTTTTAGGAATTAATAAAAAAAAATTAACTTGAAAAATACTCATACTTCACTTTTCTTATTTTCTTGTTAATTGTTGTGGTAAAACGATACTTAAGGTATAGTAGAATAATCTATACCTCTTTACTAATCTTAATTAAATAAAGCTGAAGAAGAATATGGAAGTCTGGGAATTAACATAACTTAAACCAAGTAAATAAAGTAATAATCACCTTACCAGCATATGACCTCTGTAAATCTACAGACTACCATATTCTTCATCTATATTGATATGTCAAAAAAAGAGTAAGTATATGGTATGCCTTAAATTTACTGTAACAATGTCGAACATTTCTCATACGAATAGTTTGTTACATAAAAATAACTAAGAAGTTTTTTACGTGAAGAGCATTAAGTATTCTTCAAGTAGCGTCCAAAGTACCTGACAGTATAATTTATTGGAAGTTTATGAAAATACATTACAAGATCAAAAGCATGAAGACCTTTGTCTCATGTGGAAGTTAGGTTTGGCAGTCGTTTTATGTACAGCGTATCAGTAAAAACTGTAAACACACGAATGTATAGGAAATAATGAAAGTAATACGCAAGCTTTTATTGTCATTCGACTATCTACTGCTGCGAGGTAAAAGGGGTTGGAAAATGCGGTGGAAGATCTGCTTTTTTGATTGTTGCCAGTTTGAATGGAATGACCTGCCTTCGCGCGAAGTGTGATTTTCGACTCTGTAACACGGCGTGATGGAGCGTTTGTTTCAACAGTATTACTGTACCAAGTTTGTGTATGACTTAAAAAGAATAACTGGTCCTATTCTAAGCAACACCAAATTGAAAATCATATTTTTAGGCCTTTCCCTGTTTGTCAAATAATCCTGTTAGGACAAATAATGGGTGTCTGCTAAATAAAAGCTTTCCAAATCCAACCTTGGATAATACGTTTCCTCGACTGAAGACAGAGAGAGCTGAGAGGAAAGCGTTGGGAGTGAGTGGAAAAAATCCAAAAGCAAGCTACAACGCTTTTAAGAGACTATCTAGGAGTTTCAGGGTGCGTTCCAGGCATGGGAGATACGTATTCGCAGGTGTATTGATGCTGGGAGAGAGATTATTTTGAAGAAATTTAAGCATTTGTGGAGGTTCTATCCAAAAAGTTACATTCACAATATTGCACTAAATAAATTTTTAAATTCAAACGTGTTCTGTTAACTGTATTCTTTCGAAATCTAAATTAAAGCTTCGACAAAACGTGACAATTTTACAAGCTGGAATTCTTGATTACTTAAAATCATTTATAATGGAAATGTAACATTTTGGTGAGTACTTCCACATTTGTTCTGGTTCTATATATAAATCAATTTTTCACAGGAAACGCGCATTACTTTTAACATGGGCCCTGTATATATCTGGCGCGCTGTGAATATTGAAGTCTTTTCATTCTTTAGTACCGAGGGGTAGTTTGCCATAGTTTAGTAGCATAAATTGTGGCGGATAACATCGCGCTCCACTGTGTCCTGCGTCTCATTACGAATGCCGGCAGTAGTGTGTGCCAAGGAGTTTTTGTTCTTTACTGGAAATGTTTATTTAAATCTGACCATTGTACCTGAAAACTGTGTTAATGCATTCCGTTTGGAGCCGGAAAGCTATCTCGGTAAGTGGATTCTCAGACGGATAGAGATTTTTCAAAACTCAACTAGACTAGGTTTTGCGCTTACGCTTATTATTCACAGCGGACAATTCATAATATTAGCAAACAGTATTTTGTTTTCTTATTTATAATAAATTTAGAACGGAAGATTTGTCAGATTGAGAAGCCAGCCAGACGATTCTGGAATGGAATGTCAATGGAATACAAGGAAATGGACTGGCCCAAATTGGTCTCCAAGAGAACCCAGACGGAAGACCACCAAGAAGACTTTCAAAGCAAAGGTGTGGTATCTAGCTGTCAACCTTACAAGAGACAGATAACGGAACAAACAGATCTTTGGATCTATAAGAAGAAAGAAGAAGTATATTTTATTTATGATCATTACGATGACTACGCTCAGTATTTCAAATACCGAGCGTAGTCAGGTCAGGAGTCGGAATAATCGCACAAGGAGATGCATGCATGTGGAAGAGGCAAGATTGTTTACAAATATAGGTTGCTGTGTCTTTCCATTATCGCTGCCTACTTCTGCAAAAAATGGCTTAACTAACTATCTAATAGTTAGTTAGTTTTTAATAACTATTTATTTTATAAGACACTTAAATTATCATTCTTATTAAGAATAAAAGGAGCTTTTTAAAAAATATATCATTTAAATATTCATTACGATACCATATTTTATCATTTTGAAGAATTTCATAAATACGGATTGTAATTACATTAACGAAAACATTGTTTCGTCTAGTTGATTTCGAAAATAATAAAAAAATATCCGTGAATAAACGTGCCATTTCACCACGTTACATGGGATAAAAGCTCTGGATTTTATTACAATAACTTTTTTAGGCAACATTAGTAAGAAAGTAACTGAATAAGAAAGATTTGAAACAAAACAGTGTATTAAATTACCTAATGTGTGTTTTTGTTGATTAGTAAAAATCTATTTTCATTTTAAATTGATGATTTACAATGTAAAACATCGCGTTAATTCAATATCAGAATTGAAGAACATCTAAGGTGCCGCAATATTTTTTTTTGGAATTTGCTAACCACCTTATATCTTATTATTTTAATAAAATAATATTGTATCTTAATTTTACATATAAATCAAACTTCTTGTTGGTATTTGTTGAGATAATTTAGAATAATTAAAAATAATATCAATTAATAAAGACTTACCCAAAATAAATAACCATTTATATTTCACTACAAGTCCAATGTTAAAAATATTCCCATTTTCTTCTTTGGTCTTGTTTTTCTCATAAAAAATTATTTTATTAATTGTTTTTGTACAAATGTCAGACCGTAATGATTTAATTTGTATCTACATTTGACCTGAGGATGGAATAATTATTACGAAACCGGTAGTTACGAGGTAGAGTTTTTTTAAAGTGGTATTACACAAAGTGAACGATGAACGATTGTGTTGGGTTGTAGTCCCGTGGTTAGTGTCACGGACTCTTGAAGCAGAGTTTCTCGGTCCGAACTTACTCTAACACAATTTCATACCTATTTCTTATAATGAGCCGCTTAGGTTCACAGCAACAGTATGATATTGAAGTATTTTTGTAAAGAATAAAAACAAAAATATTTAAATTTAATAAGTCTGGGCATTTGCAAGGCTGACGACCGTCATAGGCTGAAAATCACCAATATCTTTTCATCTCACCTATAGATGTCTCTAGTGAAGTTCTAGTGATTCAAGAACAATGTTTCTGAATTGGTTTATATAAATAGAACTTTCAAGAATTTGAGTAGGTACCTACTGTGGTTGTCAATAATGGATAGAATCGGGGAATGTTACATATGTGTAAAGTTATCACTTAAACCAGCTTATGACGGTCGTCAGCCCCGTAAATGCTCAGACTTCCATATTCTTCGTCATCTTTGATGAGATGTCAAAAAATATTATGAAAATTAACTACTTTAATTGTAGATAATCCAGATTTGTGAATAATTATTTGGATACACTCAAAATGTTGTAAATGATAAGAAGAGTGTTAGTTTATAAAACACTCAGTAGAATGGAGACTTAAGCGGTTGTGATCCATTTTCTCATTATAAATCGAATCTAGTTATTCACAACTCCAATAAATATTAAATAAATCAAAGTTTTGAATTGTGTAATCGATAAATACTGTTTGTCGAGTTATTATCCGTCGCATCTGACTTAAAACTGACCCAAAAACGTAAAATTTAATGGAAATTTTGATAAAGCGCCGACAAAGTTCCCGTACAAGCCAATAAAACTAGCTTTGAAATTATCATCTCTGGAAATAAATTATCCCGCCTTTACTCAATTGATTATAGTAAAGTAATAATGTTTATTTGATCATAATATCTGTTATGCCCATAAATCATAGCAAAAAGTATCTTTATCAACTTCGATCTAAAGTTAGTTTGTTACTGCAACAGGTGTTCAATGTAGTTCACCCGATGGTTTATGGTTTAACGAATTAAGTAAATAAATTGTTACGGTTCATATTTGCAACCAAATCGACCCTTCATTTTTTACAATATTTACGTAGTAATCGTTTTAATGACATTTTTTTTTATTTGTAATACCACATTATTCGTTTCATTTTACATGGCATATTAATAAAGTTGTATATGTATGTAAATGTATACGAATGTGTATATATATAATATATATATATATATATATATATATATATATATATATATATATATATATATATATATATATATTATATATATATATATATATATATATATATATATATATATATATATATATATATATATATAATATAAATAAAAATATAAGTGATTTTTTCACTGTTGTTTTTATTCAATATCACCCTGGACTGGTACCTGAAGCGGAGGGCTGATCACCTTACCTTCATGTGTAAACGATCAAGATAACACTGCGTTTATATGACGCAGCGCCCTATGCACCATTGGGATGCGGATAAGGGTTTTATTATTATATTTTTATAAGTATTTCATTAAGCCAAAACTACTCATTTATGTTATGTCACTAATTTTTAATACAATTCATCTATATTTAAATAAAAATGGAATAACACGCAAAGCCTCTTCTTTCAGAGGTTTGTCTGCAGGTAGGAAAGTAAAGATAGGGAAGGTTAGAGTGAAAAATACATCACAAACACCCAGACCAATTGAAAATAAATCTTTCTTGAATTTATTTTGCAATTGGCAATCGGCAGTTTCGCAGTCGACTCAGAACTCTTCACATGTATTTTTAAACATGTATGTATTCGAACCATATGAACTTTCGAGCATTCGCTCTTTTCAACAAGGTTTGGAATAAAGATAAAAATTAAATTAAAACATAAAGTTAACTTCAAATAATGTACAAAATG